>NW_006238980.1:1586269-1630153 GCF_000226075.1 Solanum tuberosum | reverse complement strand
TTATTGAATTTCCATAGTCTCCTTATGTTATGCATGTTCTAATTGAATTCTTGTTTAGTTGAGAAAAATGAGTTTTCATAATTGTGTTCCTCATGTTTATATGCATCTATGATGAGTTGCTTAAATATTTCATGAGTTGACTTGTTGAGCATGCCAAATGTGTTCTTGAGATGATTGCATAATGTGCTCTTATGAGAAAATTGCTTAAATGTGCTTAATGATGTTGTAATGAGCATGATGTGAATTGGAGAAGAAAGTTCCTCCAATGAAATGAAGAATGTGAGGTTTGGATGCATAACGAGTTTGTAGATGTAGTTCCTACCTTCTTGTTGTGTTTTGAGCTTATCGATGTGGAGTTGTTGTTTCCTCCTATGTTTATGCATTTTGTATTGATGTTGCATGCATGATTGTGGGTTGTTAGTCTTGAGTCCTTACCCCTTAATGTGTTTTAAGTGTCATTCGAGGACGAATGTTCCTAAGTGGGGGATAATGTAATGACCCTAAAAACGAACTAGTGAAACTAGAGCCTAACGTGTGTGCGTTTGTGTTTGTCATGAGGTTTGATGGTGTTTCATGTCGTCCTGAGTCATGATTGAACTACTTAGGGGTTAAACGTCAAGATACGACTACAACGCCCGGAAACTAGTAAGTTGAACTAGTGTGTTGTAGAGTCTTGTAGTGGAGTTTTGGTGTGTCGTATGAGGGTTAAAATCAATATTAAGGGTTCTCTTACTTAGAATGACATGTTTATGGGTTAAACATCCGGGTACGAATCCCCATGGACCACCCAAGGGGTCCTTTAGGAGGACCCCAACATTGCCCAAAAAGCTGTCAAAAAAGCTTGATCTATGCCCATGATTCACACCCCTTAGATTGACCTATGCCCCGTAGGTTATGGGCGTAGGTCAGGCCTGCAACACCCTGGAAGTTTTGAGCCTCAGGTCCAAACGACGGACCCAAACCACGCCCCTTAGACAAATCCATGGTCCGTGGATGGTCAAGTCGTAGGTGCTGCCAGTTTTTCAGTTTTTGTTTTTAAGTTAGGTGTTTGGGATTTAGTTAGTTAATTAATTAAGGGCTTAGGGGGGTGGTTAAGTGGCTAAATAGCTTCCTATAAATATTTAATAGACCCCTAAACTAATGACTTTAACTCATTTAGACTTCATCTCTCAAATCAAAACCCTCCCTTTCAAACTACTTTCTCTCTAAGAACTCCATTGAAGACTTCAAGTTTCCAAGGTCAATTTCATCAAGATTTTCAAAGCTTTTTCAAGGGGATTTCGTGGATTCTCATCCAATAGGTATGGTGATCCTTCATCTAGGGTTAGATTTCACCCTAGAGTCAATTTCAAAGATGTTTTCAAGGTTTTTAAGTTTCACCAAAAACCTAGATTTCACTCAAACTAATGGGTTCTTGCATCAAACGTTTTCAAAGGATAAAATATGATTATATTGATGTTTAATTGATAATTTAAAGATGAAAAACTCTATGAACCCATGATTTCTTTCAATTCCTAAATTTGGACTTATGAAGTGGGTTTATTGATTATGAAAGAATGATGATAGATTTATGTATAGATTGATTTATATTATTGATTTGTATCATTATCTATGTCTAATTATGGTGAATTGTTGATGAATTGAGGATTGTGATCATAGCCTTGAAAAGGCAAGTTTGACCTAATTTCATGTTAATGTAGAATTGAGCTTGAATTGTTGATCCACTTGAAAGGTGGAGGTGTTTACTTACTATTTACATTGTGATCATAGCCTTGAAGGCATATTTTGAGGGATTGAAGTATTATCATAATGTGGAAATTGTGAATGTATAATGTGAATGATTTACATGTGATTTTCATGGATAAAATGATGATCTTGTATAGAATGTGAAAGTGTTATGATTGAAAGCATATTCTCACTAAACACTCATGATGTTGATAATGGAAGATAAGGGGTTCTCTATTGTAAAGTTGTATATATTAAATTGGTAGGCTAATGCATCATTTTCTTGTATTGTTGAATGTGATCTCATGACTTGGTAGCTTAGGCATCCTCCTCTTGAATAATGAATGTATCTTGAATTAATGTCTTAATGTCTTGGATTGGTAGACCTATTGTTGGTAGCTTATCATGAATGAATGAATGAATGTCTAGAATTGGTAGACCTATTGTTGGTAGCCTTTCTATAAATGTCTAATGAAGTATTCTAGGCTACACCTTGGATTGGTAGACTTAATGTCAATGGCCTTTCATGAGGAGTCTATTTACTAATGTGAATGAAACACCTTGGTTTGGTAGACCTAATATTGGTGGCTTATCCTTTGTGTGTGTAAAACCTTGAAGCGGTAGACCTAATGGTGGTGGCCTCCTTATTGTGTGAAATGATGGACAAAGAGATGGTAGACCTAAATGTGGTAGCTCTCTCTAAGGAAGTCAAGAGCTATACTTAAAGTACCTTGAAATGGTAGGCCTATTGGTGGTGGCCCTTTCTTGGGAAAGTACTTTGGGACGGTAGGCCTCATGTTGGTGGCCCTCTCTAGTACACTAATGCAATAAAATACTCTATGGGAATGTAGGCTAAGCACCGAGCGGATATGGTAAGGTGGAAACTCTCCCAACGTTAGGCTAGGGTTCCAATAAACATCTTTCTATCCCATAACTATGTTCCCACATAGGATATTAACCAGTGGATTCAGTGCAAATCCAAGCTAATCTTTTCGGTCTTCCTTAGGCAAGGAGATCACTTCTTTAGGTGTGGGAAAGGCAACAGATTCCATGTCTACCTTGCATGGTCTATGTCGGTTAAACACTTATTCCCATCACGTGGGATGTGTACTCTAGTTACTTGATAGGTACTATAATGTGTAGGTAGTAGTATGGGATGCTATCTACACATGGCACGAGTAGGCTTTAAAAGGGCTTGAGTGAGTTCCCTAAGTCTTAATGACTAATGTGTGAAGTCCTCTAAATGCATGAATGTGTCCTAAATGAACCTAATTGGCTTGAATGCTTAAAATGTAAAGATGCATGCTATACTTGGATTGTATTATGAGCTACTTCCTTGTCATGCCTATTGTATATGAATGTGCCTTGTCTATGGTGACTTCAAAGGAACACTTAGTGTGAGTAGTAGTATGGGATGCTACTTGCACATTGCACAAGTAGGACTTAGGGGTTATCTTAGGTGATTGTCGATATGTGATAATCATGTCTTATGTAATGTTTATATCTCTTATGTGTGACTAATTGTGTAAGGATGGAAAGGTTGTTTAATGAGTTCACCTTTGGTGACCTTAGGGTGATGCTTTGGTGTGGATAGTGGTATGGGACGCTATCTGTCGATATGTGATAATCATGTCTTATGTAATGTTTATATCTCTTATGTGTGACTAATTGTGTAAGGATGGAAATCTTGTATAATGAGTTCACCTTTGGTGACCTTAGGGTGATGCTTTGGTGTGGATAGTGGTATGGGACGCTATCCATACATTGTACAATGTGTTACTTGAGGGTTGCTTAGGTTGAAGGTTCAACATAAAGGAAATGGGTTATATGTGTTGAACATGTTTCTAATGTGGATAATGACTTTTATGTTGGTTGTGTTGATTATTATGCCTCTATTATCATGTATATGAAGCTTTATCAAAAATGGCTGTGTTACTTGAGGGTTGCTTAGGTTGAAGGTTCAACATAAAGGAAATGGGTTATATGTGTTGAACATGTTTCTAATGTGGATAATGACTTTTATGTTGGTTGTGTTGATTATTATGCCTCTATTATCATGTATATGAAGCTTTATCAAAAATGGCATATTAGCATGACTTTACAACAAAATGTCCCTTTTAAAACATGTTCTTGCATGGTCATCATACTTAGTACATTTTTGTGTGCTAACCCATATTCTTTTATTTTTACTACAAGTGTAGGCTCCGACAAGTGATCGATTCTAGCTAGGTTTGAAGCTTGGGATTAGAGTTTTATCAAAAATGGCATATTAGCATGACTTTACAACAAAATGTCCCTTTTAAAACATGTTCTTGCATGGTCATCATACTTAGTACATTTTTGTGTGCTAACCCATATTCTTTTATTTTTACTACAAGTGTAGGCTCCGACAAGTGATCGATTCTAGCTAGGTTTGAAGCTTGGGATTAGAGTTCTCTCAAGACCTCTTTTGGTATGTCCTCATATGTCGAGGACAAAGACTTTTATTATTTCTAGTTCTTTCTTATTTTGAGACTATTGTTAAGACTTCGATTGTAAAAGGGTCGTGACCCTATCTTGTAAAGTTTGTCTAAGATGGCAATGTGAGACATATTGTTTCTGCTGCTTTATGAAATGTCTTTCGATATTGGATTTATTAAGGAAAAGTTTTAAATTCCGCACTATTTTTATGTATTGAATGTTATGAATGCTAAGAGGCTTGTATTAGACCCCTTTGGGGTCGAGTACGCCGTGTTATGACTAGGGGGTGCTCTCGGGTCGTGACACACATACCTATCCTTTTCCCCATCCTTCCAATTTGGATTACGGTCCCTCTATTCTCGATCACGATCCTTTCAACCTTCATCCCTATTCCAACCTTGGTTACCACCCTGCCTCGGGTAGTTTGAACGATAACCACCACCTTGGCTTGTTAGGAAATTCATCTATTCATTATACAAGGCTTCAAAATTGGACTCATCTAGATAAGCACACCTGACACCCACAACATTGACACTTCAAGCACCAGCTTCCATGACATTTTTAGACAAAATGTCAAATTGTGTCATGATCTTGGCCATGTTCTGGTCCCTCTCTTGGTCCTTCTCCATCTGTTCCTTGTTCAATTTGAACGTGAGAGGGGAGACCTGGTCTTCACGGGTATACCACGCCCAGTTTATTGTAGGCATGCCATCCAAGGGCAGAGCCGCTATCACATTAGTTAGCAACACCCTTATTTACCAAGTCAAGACTCCGGTAAAAATACTACAGTAACACATTGTCAGGCAAGCCATGAGTTGGGCATTGAAGCACCAACTTCTTGAATCACAACCAAGTTTCATGAATTGGCTCGCCTTCTAGACGCTTGAAGCTCTGAATGTTGTCCCGAAGAGTCATCATCTTCGAGGGAGGGAAAAATCGTACTTGTAATGTGGTGACCAACTCCTCCCACGAAGTGATTGATTCACGTGGCACTTCTGCCAACCACTTACATGCTTCTTCCATCAAAGAGAATGGGAACAACCTCAACCAGACCGACTCTTGGGAGATGTTCTTGAAGGAGAATGGTCCACATAGATCCACAAAGTTTTTGATTTGCTCATGTGGATCCTCATGAGCCAAACCATTGAAATGCCCATTCAATTGCAAGAGTTGCAACATAGTACTCATGATGTAGAACACCGCATTCCCTTCGGCTGGAGGCAAGCGAATGGCACCAATACCACCCATAAGATGGTCATTAGCATTAGGCTCGTTGACATTGTTGAGGTTTTCGATGTCATCTTGATGGCCTACTTGGCTGCCATTGCTACCGTTCACACTCATACTTCCTGTTTCAACACACAAACAAGCAAAACAAAACTAAAATTAAGTAAGTACAACTATGACCAACAAGAACAAAATCCAACTTAATTAAAAATTCTCAAGTAACACCACTCCCCAGCAGCGGTGCCATTTTGATAGATAACGTTTCAAAGACACTTCATCCAATACTTAGCGTCAACGATCGTTAGTTAGTAATATAACCCAAATATGTGAGTTAGGGTCGAGTCCCAAGGGAGTGGTACGTATTTGAGAATTAATAGAAAATCATGAATATGCTCTAGTAAATCATAGGTAAAAACATTTACGAATAAAAGCATGGCTCAAGTTTGGGGTGACACAAGTGTCAAATAATAGGGGGATTTTGTTTCAACTATCAGCTACAACAACAAATAACACGAAAAATAACAAGTATAGAGACGGGTTCTTGGGATGTGATTGGATTATGGGCTAAGGTAGACAAATTGGTGATTGCAATTAATAGTGAAAAACTATAAATTAGTGAATAAACTATACTTTAGTGGGGATAAGCTTTCTCTCGAACAATTTACCCCGAATCAAATTGGTTTCTCTCGAACACCAAGAAGTAGCAATTAAGAGCAGCTTACGCTTTAGTCCATTCACTCTCTCGAGCTGAATATATGGAAAAGGGTTTAGGATTCACTCTCCCAAGCTGAACCTATGACAACCCAATACCCACAGACCATCAAATCAGTAATCTTGGTTTTAAAATATCTCTCTCGAGCAAGTAAAACACGAAGGTAGAGTTGCATTTGCAATTACAACCCTTTAGATTAAGCCACAATTAATGAATGAAATGACTTTTAAACAACATTTACACTATCAATTAACAATACCCAACAGTTAAATCAACCCATAATCACAAAATCACACCCCAAGAATTGGGGTTTTAGCTAGACATCATAAAAAGGTAGAAATCATTACCAAATTGTGTTTCCATAAACTCTGTAAGAATAATATTGTCTTTACAAAGATCTAAGATGAAGAATCTTCAACACCCACTTCTAATTTCTCAGAATTGGAAATTCTTCAAAGCTAAGGAAAAATTGTCTCAAACCCAGTTCTAAGCTTTCTAACTTGAAAACTGAACAATAATGAAAACTAGGTAAAAATCTGATACTAAACTAAGAATTTAAAAATGTATTTATAGTTGCCAAAAATGTGTTGTGAAGGACCATTCGACACAATAAGTCAAGATCGTCGATCCACTTGGCGATCCGCCCTTTGGTCAATTCCATCGCCTTTCTGCTTTGGCCTTCAGCATCTTCAAGTTTGGTAACTTTGGGCGATATAGCACTGCATCACAGAATAGTTTGACGACTCGCCGACTGCTCCTTCCTATCGCCGACTTGACTTTCTCCTTCAGGTCTTGGCACAATGGAACATTAGGTGAGACCCTGGCCATTCGGTGACTCGCCCAATGGTTTAGGCGATCCTCATGCCTTCTTTTCTTCGTTCTTTCAGCTGCCTTGTTCTTTTTTGCTCATTAGTGTCCATGCTTTATTCCTCAATCCAAATACCTGAAAATCAAGGATTTACATTCGTTATTGGCATAAAATATGCATTTGAGGACACTAAATCTATTAAAATAAAGCCCTAAATGTGTCCAAATCGTGGACTGATCACCTTGCAACAAGGATAGCGGTGTGTGAGTGAGGCCAGGAGGCCATTGATGAGGTGACGACCCTAAAGGCCACAATTGCTAAGTTGTGGAAGGACGTGGACCAGCTGAAGTCCACAAATATGTCCATTATTTTTAGGACTGTGGAGATCCCCAACATGCTAGCTGATATGGATGTACCTCTAGCTACCACTGGAGATGAGGCGGTTGCTGTTGAGTCCGAGGCTGAGACTGATGAGGAGCAGCTTGGTGTCGATGAGGAGGCCACTTATGAGGGCCTTACAAAGGTTGAGGAGGCGAAGGTGGATTCCGCCGTGCAGATTTCATTGGCAGATACACCAATGGCAGGATCTGGTGGAGTTAGTGCTGATGTGACCCCGGGCATTAATGCCCCGACAGATGGAGCGACTGTGTACACATGACCCTTATTTACTTCCCTCTCTATCATTCTTATTGACTCTTTATTATTTTAGTTGCATATGAGGACAACTATATTTTTATTTGTGGTGGGGTGAGATATTTCCATACCTACCTCTTGTGATTATATTGTGTATATATTGGGTTTTTGTGTTTAAATTGTGTTTTGATATTGTCTTGTGGATGTTTGAGCTTGTGGCTCCTCATTATAAATGCAAATGGTGTTTTACCCTTCTGAAAAAAATTTGCCACCTCTTGTGTGTGATTGTGGTTATTCTTGTGCAAATTTGAGTATTGATCATGATCAATACCGATGACTTGAATAGTACTCTTAATCGAACAAAGATGAATGCACGGCTACGATGTAAGCAAAACTAAATATATCTAAGAAAGATAAACTAATGCGAAATCTAAATAATGAGATAACTAATAGTGGGGAATACCCAAAACTGTTCTGAATATATATATACTGAACAACAGTTTAGTGATACTGAACAATCACTCAAATACTAAAGTTGAATCTAAACTACGTCTGAAAAAGCTTCTACTGATTAGAGTTGTTGGGACATGCCCCCAACAAATTCTAGCAAAACTGAAACTAAACTAAAAGACTTAAATAGAGAACATGTTTGTTGTCCTCGAAGAATGAGGACTCAACATTGAAGCTGCTGAAATGGATCGGGAACCGATCTATGCGTGATCTGGAGGTTGAGTACCTGAACCTACATCATGAAAGGATGTAGCGCATAGTATGTCAGTACTTGGAATGTACTGAGCATGAAGGATATGGAATATAATTGAACAAATATATATAACTGAATAAGGCATAGTGAGCAATGATATAATTTGAATGATAATGTAAATACTGAAAAATAACTAAATTGAATGCAATGACCAAGTACATAACATGTTGAGACTGAATACTGAAGTATAACTGAAACCCTGGTCAAATGCACTAGAGTCTGAATGTGGGAGCTACTATCAACCGACATAAAACCACGAGAGATAAATGTGGAGTCCGATGTATACGCCACATCGAGAGGACCCAATATACCTTGTTAGTAGTATAAAGGCATGATTGGTGTGATCACTAAAAATGATTCCCACAGAGGGGACTTACAAACCTACGGGGGCACGTAGTTCTGGACTATGAGGGTACACTGAACCCAGTCCAACTTGGTGTTAACCCTACTCCCAACTGGAAATGTGTACAATAGAACATAACTGAAATATACTGGATAGCTTAATATTCTGACATGCAAGTTTGAGAATGCAACATTTAAGTACTGATAATGAAACATTTGAAATCAGAGGCATGTATATTTGTTTAAATGACCTAGCTAGTGTAATTCATGAACTAACGAATCTACACAACTAGGGTTCTTAGTTTCATGCCAGGAACTAAGTAACAATGTTACAAAAACATTATAATCTAAGTAAGAAAACTATAACAGCTAAATCGCAACAATTCTTTGAAGTACAAAAACCCCCAAGGCTAACAATTCTAGGAACCTAGTGGGTGAAAGGAACCCACTAGTGAAATTCGACATACCTGGTGATGAATTTCACGGAGAAATCTTTCAATTTCGGGGCTAGAACTGAAGAAACCTGTTGCATTCTTGGAGAGGGCTTGGTCAACTATATTCTCTTCTTTTGCTCTAAGTTTCGATTGATTTTGGAGAATAATCGATTGGGGAAAGATCTGATTAAATTACTAGGCTTAAACTGACCAAAACTACGTAGTTTAGGTGCCCAATGAATAGGAGAAAAAACCAAAACGACCCTAACTTAAGAGCTGACAGGGCCGATCTGCAGAGCCAGTGACGGACCGTCACGATCCATGGGAGGGCTCGTAAAGAAGGACCCCTGAACCAGTAGCCACTGCTAGCAGACCACGACCTAGTCGACGGGCCATGATCCTTCTGACATGACGAGCCCTCCCACGGACCATGACGGTCCGTCACTGGCTTCGTGGATCACGTCAGCTTTTGAGTTAGGGTCATTTTTGTCTTAATTCCTATTTGTTGGGAACCTAAACTACGTTTAACCACTAAAATACGTAGATTTGGTCAGTTTAAGCCTAGTAAATTAATCAGATCTTTCCCCAATCAATTTTTCTTCAAAATTAATCAAAACATAGCGTCAAAGAAGAGAAAATAGTCGAACAAGCCTGCTCCAAGAATGCAACCGGTTTCTTCAGTTCCAGCCCCAAATTTGAATGATTTTCCCTTGAAATTCGTCACAAGGTATGTGTAATTTTACTAGTGGGTTCCTTTCATCCACTAGGTCCGTAAAATTCAATCAGATTCTTGGTTTCCAACATACTGTTTGACCTAGGGTTTCTTCAACTTAAAAGAACTGTTGGGATTTAGCTGTTATAGTAGTCTTACTCAGAATATAATGTTTTCATAACATTGTTGCTCAGTTCCTTGCATGAAACTCAGAACACTAGTTGTGTAGATTCGTTAGTTCGTGAATTACACTAGCCAGATCATTTAAACAGATATACATGCCTCATATTTTGAATGTTTCATTATCATTACTTAAATGTTACTTTCTCAGATTTGTATGTCAGAATATTGAGCTATCCAATATATTTCAGTTATGTTGTATTGTACACATTTCTAGTTGGGAGTAGGCTTAACACTGAGTTGGACTGGGTTTTAGCGTACCCTCATAGTCCCAGAACTACGTGCCCCCGTAGGTTTGTAAGTCCCCTCCGTGGGCATTATTTTTAGTGATCACGCCAGTCTTGCCTTTATACCCATACAAGGTATATTGGATCCTCTCGATGGGGCGTATACATCGGACTCCACGCTTAGCTCACGTGGTTTTATGTCAGTTGATAGTAACTCCCACAGTAAAACTCTAGTGCATTTGACCAGGGTTTTCTATTATATTTCAGTATTCAGTCTCAAAATGTTATGTACTTGCTCATTGCATTCAGTTTAGTTATTTTCAGTATTTACATTATCGTTCAGATTATATCATTATTCAGAATGCTTTGTTCAGTTATATATATTTGTTTAGCTATATTCCATATCCTGCATGCACAGTACATTCAAAGTAATGACGTATACTCTGCGCTACATCCTTTCATGATGTAGGTTCATGTATTCAGCCTCCAAATCACGCATAGATCGGTTCCCGATCCATTTCAACAGCTTCAGTGGTGAGTCCTCATTCTTCGAGGACGACAAACATATTTTCTATTTCAGTCCTTTAGTTTAGTTTTAGTTTTGCTAGAGTTAGTTGGGGGGCATGTCCCAACAACTCTAGTAAGTAGAGGCTTTTTCAAACGTAGTTTAGATTCAGTATTTGAGTGATTTTTCAGTATCACTAAACTCTTGTTTAGTATATATATATATATATATATTCATACCAATTTTGGGTATTCCCCACTATTAGTTATCTAATGATTTAGCTTCCGCGTTAGTTTATCTATCTTAAATATATTCAGTTTTGCTTATGATATGCCAGCTCAGGGTTAGCTTGGGGTCACTCATGATCCTAGGTCCTGTGTTTACGTCAAGGGGGTAGCCTCGGGGTGTGACACTAACCTTGTTTGCTCATTTTGTAGGTACATAAGAGTATAAAAAAGTATATCATTAATAGCCTTGCACCCATGTGACTATGATATGGGAGACTATGATTGTAATGATGAAGGCTTTGAATGTGAGGATGATGGTGATTGTTGAGGATATGATGATAGCCATGATCAAGAGCCGAATGGGAATGAAAGCTACTATTCTGGATGAGAATATGAGGAAAAAGGTTATCATAGATCTTATGGTGAAGATGGAGAGTACGAATAACCTTGTGATGGCTACTATGATGATGATGGAGCATGTGAGAGATCTTACTCCCACTCCGAGGGTGAAGATGGTTCCTATAATAGTGATGAAACGTATTACACTTCCCACTCCAAAGATGAAGGTGAGGTAGAGTATAATACTCTCTTATATAAGAATTATGAAGAGCATATCCCTAAGGCTTGTGAAGATTCATATTCTCTATCTTCTGGTAATTCATGCCCTAGTCGAAGCGGTGTGTATGGTTACACTAGTTCAAGTCAAAGACTTTCAATGGGAAGAAGAGAGTGTGCATCTCTAATGTCTTAGGATACTACATCATATACTTCTCATGTTAATGCACACTTGTCGGGATATAAGAACCAAGACAGATTTGGGGGGATGTGTTAGGGGTCTCGATGCCAAAAGGGTTAGTCTTCCTATCTTTGAAGGAAAATGTGATCCCGAGGCGTATCTTGATTAGGAGTGGAAATGTGAGCAGAATTTCCAAAACTATCATTTGCAAGACATTGAGCAATCCATGTATGCCCTTGTAAACTTTAAAGGTCTTGCATTGAGTCGGTGGAAATTTGCGGGATGGCTTCGAACACTTAATGGAAATGACAACCCTTTGACATGGGAAAAATTGAAATGGCTTATGATGTTCAAGTATGTGCCAAATGGGGTATACAAAGCTTTATAATGTTGACCCGAGAAGACAAGTTCTTAGGATGAAGGTTGATATTTGTGGAGCTTTGGGGTTTGATATTGTCCTCGATGATTGTTGTAATCTAAAATACATCACTCCATCTACGGTAGCCTACTTAAGACTACCCTGAAGATCAATGCATTATCCATACACCATGGAGAGATGTAAGGTTACCGAATTTGTAAAGTTCTCTTTCACACGCGGTGAATACTATGAGGAGGTTTGGTGTGATTTAATTCCCATGGACTTTTTTCACTTATGTTTGGGAGCCAATTGGTTTAACAAACATAGGGTCCTAAAAGAGCCAAAATGTCCCAAGTATGTTGTGGATCAATGGGGAATACATCTATTTCCTCCTTCTAAGGTAAAAAATGAACGACAAAAGATTAAGAGGAGTAAGGGAGAGCAAGGTGGCAACCTTAGAGTGGAAAAAAAAGAGTTTGAGTGGAGTGAAGTGAGAGGGTTGCCACAATCTCAATCAAACCTTTTTGTTTATCCTTCACTTTATAAGGATTCTTATGTAGGTACAAGCTTGATGAATGGAGGAACACAAGTTCCCAACAAAGAGCCTACAATTAATGGTGTGATGGATGCACTTTTAGAGCGTCCTAACATTCCTAAGGGAGTGTCATTCCAAAGTAAAGAAAATCTTTCTTGCGAGGGTCAAGGTACAATAGCTAAACTTAACACTTTTACCATTGAAAATGAACAAAGTGTAAATGATAGATTTCCTTTAAGTGAGCCTAATGTTTATGTATAGTGTGTTGATAATGTACTTGTTGAGAGTGTGGATACACTAGTTGATCCTATTGATGACCGAATTGATTCTTCTAGTAAGATCTGTAACACCCCGCATGCTAGAACTACCAGATTGCAGATTTCAAGTGTTGCAGGTGGCACCCACGGGAACCATCCACAAAACGTAGGAGTACTCACGGTCTGTACTACAGGTCCGTGGTTCACCACCTGCGACCCTTCCCCAGAAACCCCAGAAAATAATTCAAAGTGTCGACCCACATACCGTAGGTCAAATTACAGACCGTGGGCCATGTCCATGGATTAGGCCCTGGTTTTCAACCCTAGAACCCCATTAACGGTTGGCCAGCATGGACTGTCAATCGATCGACGGTTCGTCGGTGATCCCAACAACTTTTAAGTCAGGGGTCTTTTGGTCATTTTCTTATGTGTTGGACCCCTAAAATACATCGTTTAAACCCTAAACTATGTAGTTTTGATCAATTTTAGCCTAGTAAACAAATTAGAACTTACGTTAGTCAAATCCTTCACCTAGAAACCGATCAAACAAAAAATAAAAAGAAATAGTCGAGCAGCCCTAGTCCAAGAACGCAACAGGTTTTCATCAGTTTCAGCCCCAAAATAAAAATATTTCTCCATGAAATTCATCACCAGGTATGTTGGATTTCACTATTGGGTTCCTTTTGCCCATTAGGTCCCTAGATTTCAGTCACATTCTTGATTCCCTTTAGATTATCTAGACCTAGGGTTTCTAGAATTTCAGTAGATTATTATGAATTAGTTACTTTAATGTTCCTAATCAGATTATCATGATTTTAGCATTGTTTTGCGTAGATCCTTTCATAAATTCAGAACCCTAGCTATGTAGTTCTTTTAGTTCATGAATTACATATGCTAGGTTGGATATTTCAGATATATACATGCATACCTCAGTTTCCGAATGTCCATTATTAGTATATTAAGATTACATTTTAAGTTTGCACGATAGTATTTTGAGCTATCCAGTATTACAACATTTCAATCATAAAATGTTAATTACTTAATCAATTGGGAGAAGCTTAATACCGAGTGGACTAGGGTCAGTCACCCCCAAGTCCCAGAACTACGTGCCTCGTAGATTAAGTCCCCTATGTTGGGCATTACATTTTAGTGATCACGCCAGCATGCCTCTATTCCTCTGGCAGGGTATATTGAGTCCTCTTGATGGGGCGTATACATCAGACTCCATATTTAGCTCATGTGGTTTTATGTCGGTCATTAGTAGCTCCCTTACAGTTCAGTCAGATTCTATTGCATTGATCATGTTATCAGTATAGTTCAGTATTCAGTCTCAACATATTATAAACTTGGTCATTGCATTCAGTTTAGCCATGTTCAGCATGTCCAGTATCCTTATCATGTTCAAATTATATCATTGCTTTATCGCTTGTTTAGTTATGTTATTATTCTGCTTTACTCTATCCTGCATGCTTAGTACCTTTCAAGTACTGACGCATACTTTGAGCTACATCTTCTCGTGATGTAGGTTCAGGTCTGTCACGACCCAAGCCTAGGGCCTAGACGTGACATGGCGAATGAGGAACCCGAAGGAACCCCAAACAAGCCTCTTAAACTTGTCATCACACTTCATCGGTCGCGGAAGTACATTCAACATTAATTAACGGGAAATAGGGACTAAGGGCAAACCATTTCGAAACGACATCATAGAACAAGAGTCAAGCTCATTTACAAAATACTTGTCCAACGCACACCTCTACATACATAGATAGGACGGGGGCCATGACATATTACCGGCTCCCCTCATAGTCAAAATACAATTACAAGCTAAAGTCTCAAAACATAGGAGTAGGAAACATAACATAGCCCTCGAATCATTGAGGACTCACCAACAAACTCGGATAAGCGTCGTACTAGCCACGTGAATGGAGAGAAGGATCAAGAGTAGCTCCGGTCCCTACATGGTGACATCATGTAGGCAAAATATGCGTTAGTACTTGGAATGTACTAAGTATGCGGGGTGCAACACAACAATAGACAAGGACACAATCGAAATACAAGAAATAGTTTCATAGGCATTATGAATAACAATATGAGGATGCATGATCAAAGTGAAGTCAAAACATGTTTAAGTAACTCTATACTAATAGTAGATATCATATGTGTATGCATGATCCAACCAATCTATAACCCCAACTTAGGATGGGGGATGCCGTTCACACCCGGACACCCTGGTGGCAAGGTATAAACCCCTCACATGGTTGATGTTGGTCACACCCCAAGCATCCTAGGTGGTGAGATATAAACCTCTCACATGGTTGATGTTGGTCACACCCCAAGCATCCTAGGTGGTGAGATATAAACCTCTCACATGGTTGATGTTGGTCACACCCCAAGCATCCTAGGTGGTGAGATATAAACCTCTCACATGGTTGATGTTGGTCACACCCCAAGCATCCTAGGTGGTGAGATATAAACCTCTCACATGGTTGATGTTGGTCACACCCCAAGCATCCTAGGTGGTGAGATATAAACCTCTCACATGGTTGATGTTGGTCACACCCCAAGCATCCTAGGTGGTGAGATATAAACCTCTCACATGGTTGATGTTGGTCACACCCCAAGCATCCTAGGTGGTGAGATATAAACCTCTCACATGGTTGATGTTGGTCACACCCCAAGCATCCTAGGTGGTGAGATATAAACCTCTCACATGGTTGATGTTGGTCACACCCCAAGCATCCTAGGTGGTGAGATATAAACCTCTCACATGGTTGATGTTGGTCACACCCCAAGCATCCTAGGTGGTGAGATATAAACCTCTCACATGGTTGATGTTGGTCACACCCCAAGCATCCTAGGTGGTGAGATATAAACCTCTCACATGGTTGATGTTGGTCACACCCCAAGCATCCTAGGTGGTGAGATATAAACCTCTCACATGGTTGATGTTGGTCACACCCCAAGCATCCTAGGTGGTGAGATAAAAACCTCTCACATGGTTGTCCGGTTCTTTTCCCCCGGACCGGGCATGGTCATGCAACACTTTATATAGGAAATTCCCATTAGGCTCTAATGCAATCTCACGTATGGAATGAACATATACACAAGCTTAGTTTGTCATCAACACATCTCTGGATTTCCATACATCTCATAACTCAAGCTTTAAAGCATCGATTCATCAATTCTCCATAGTTGGACATTTTGTCAAACACCTTGAAGGCATGTAATGGAATCAAAGAGCATGGAAAATAGGGTAGTAATTATGCAGCCAAACCAGTGAACAACCTACAACAACACCTTTTTAACACCCACAATACCACATGAAAATCTCCACATCCATTCCAAATTTAGGTTCAAGTTCTAGGGTCTTTTGACCCCCTAAACAGGAATATGAAGTCGGATTTTTGAAAAATGAAACGGATTTTTTATTGTAGCTAAACAAGTTTCCGGTAACTTCCGAAGCACATTTTTAAGAACTTTTTGGGTCATTTCAAGGTCCTCAACAGTTAGATCACGCATAGATCGGTTCTCGATCCTCAGTTCAGCAGTATCAGTGGTGAGTCCTCATTCTTCGAGGAATGTTGACATGTTATCTTTCCATTTTAGTCTTTAGTTTTCAATTTTTGCTAGATTTAGCTGGGGAATGTCCCAGCCCTTCTAGTCAGTTTAGAGGCTTATTTCAGACATAGTTAATTTCGACTTTAGTGTTAGAATTTGACTTTTCAGTTGTATTTCAAACTTTCAGTTTTCATATATTTAGATTTAGTATATGGGTATTCCCCATCATTTCAGATTTATTCATATGATTTAGCTTCCACTGTAATGACCCGAAAGGTCATTTTTGGAAATTTGGATTATTCATTTAACTTGAGTTAATTAATTGATGGGTAATTGTAGATAATTGACAGTTAATGGGCTAAAGTGATCATTTATTTATAACCCTATGACATTACCCCCATGTATTAGAAATAAGTTAGTAAGGTTTATCAGTTTTAATACATGATTATTTTTGAAAAGAAAAGAAAAACTAGGTCGAGATGCTTTACCTGTTGCGCCATTGGCACGAGATCTACCACCAGGTAATATAGCCCCTTTAAGCTTCAACCTTTAATATGTATTATACTTTCAATAATTGTTGCCGTATATACTAAATAGATGAAGGAAGAAAAAAAAATCAATTTGTTGAGGACTAGTGTTATTGGACAATAATGGGCATAATGACGGTGTAATTATGAGCATATGATTAGGGATTTAGTGATATAATATAGCAGCTATGAATTAAAGCTAAGGGGAATAAGTTTGAGGAAACAAAATATTATTAAGACTTTACGGAAATTCTCTTCTCTGTTGATATATTTTTATTACCCATTTCTTTTATGCTTAATTGTTGTTTCCTTAAGGATGGCTTAGCCTCTAAAAATAAAGAGAATTTAGTGTCTGATTCTGCTTGATCTAGGTGAATATGGGAGTAGCTTGAGTTATATGTTATTACTCTTAAAGTATAATACGCAAATTCATAGAAAGAGATTTTTATAAATTTTAAGTTACAATGTCAATTCATTAAAGGCTTGGTTAATTAGTGTGTAGCAGAAACTTAAAACTTATTTAGACTCTACGTATATATGGGTCAACTGATTTTAATAAAATCCCAGGTTTGCCTTTATGGGTTTAGATTTATAGATTGGGTACGAGTTTTTGGGTCTAGGCTAGACCTATAGTAATTTGAGTGTGGTTAGTTTTGAAATCTTATTGTGATTATTAATGTGAATAGATTGCTTTGAGTTGGAAGTTCAACGAAAGGGAAGACTCAAGTCTCGGTGTGATTGTCTGACTATTTGAGGCAAGTGGATTTCTAAACCCTTGTTAAGTGTATGGAATTCGTGTATTTCCTTGTAATATGTGTTTGGTGGTAATGAAACTTGGTGATGGGTTGACTTGTCCACATTGATTAATTCTAATGATGAATAAGGGTTAATAAAATGCAATGTGATTGATAGATTGTGATGTGTTGAGAATGGTTTCAAAGGTTTGTTGAATCATTGTTGATGTTGTATCATGATTGTGTTGTTGTGAATTGTGCAATGTTATGAAAATGATCATCTCCTCATTATTTGTGTGAACATGTCATTTGCATTGTTCTGAGACATGGTTGTGACAAGTGTTATGTGGATTGAGAAAGAATAAGAAATTAAAGATGATGTACCATTTCAAGGGTCTTATCGCGTGCCGTTATGGATACTATATTTTGAGGGACGTATCACGTGCCGCGATGGTTACTATTATCGAGGGTCATATCGCGCGCCGCGATGGATGCATGGACAGATATGTCCCCCATGGGTCCCGGACTGAGAGACAGCGGGTGTGTATCATTAGGTCAGACATGCATCACTATACTTGACATTGCATTTCATTTCATTGCATTGCACTTCTTTATTATTGGTGAACTTGATCTTGTGTGTTGCTGATCTTGTGAGTGTCTTTCTGTGGAACTTGTGACTGATGAATAGTGAGCTTGTTGTTGAAGATATGCAATTGTTAGAGTGTTGTTGTTGAGGATATGAAACTGTTGTTGTTATTGAGGATATGAAATTGTTAGAGTGTTGTGTTGAGCTATGTGCTTTGTAAACTGTGAACTGTTATGTTGGGCTGGTTTTAAGCAGGTTGTAGTTGTGGAGGTGGTAATTGATGAACATTGAGCTTGTTGTTGAGAATAGATGATTGTTAGAATGTTGTTGTTGAGATATGTGCTTGTAAATTGTGAACTGTTAGGTTGGGCTGGTTTTATACAGATTGTAGTTGTGAAGTTTGATTGGGGTGTAAGGAGTACTTGTATTCTATCCCCTTAGCTCGTGTTTAGAGGTTTACTTGCTGAGTACCGTGTGATTTGGTACTAACCCCTTGCTACTACATTTTTTTGTAGGTTACTAGCCCGGACCTTTGTGATATTTTCTCTTCTCCTTGTCTGAGGCTACTTGTGGAGGTTTGTGAGGTAGCTGCTTTTCATTTCAGCGGATCTTCTTTCCTCTTAGTTATGATCTTGTTTTATTCTAGAAACAAGGTCATTTGAGACTTATATTTCTTTTGAATCAATTGTAATACTTTAGAGGCTTGTACACGCGACAACCAGATATTGGGGGTATTGTTTTAGTTGATTATGAATTTTTCCGCATTATATTGTAATGGTTGAGTTTTAGGCTGACTAGTCTTGGTCAGATAAGACAAGTGCCATCACGGCCATTTTTGGGTCGTGACATCCACACAATGTTTTATTGATTCAGTTTACTTTAGTATGCTTATGATATGCCAACAATATTAGCTTGGGGTCATTCGTGATCTATGTCCCTTGTCCGCGTCTAGGATGTAGTCTCGGGGCGTGACAAACTTGGTATCAAAGCACTAGGTTTAAGAGTCATAGGATGTCTGAAAAGCCGCACTAAGTAAAGTCCTTTTACTGGGATTGAAGTATACCACATCTAATGAGAAGGAGGTTGCAAAGTGTTTTAGGAAAACTTCAATTTCTTTGTTACTCTTATTGTGCGTACGGTATGATCTAATTCCTCGTGCTAATCCTTCGTTATGCATTTTCAGATCATGCTCCTCGTAGAGCATATGCAAGGAATGTGAATGCTAGGAATGCAAACACAGTTCCTCAAGTCCCAGATCAGGAAGTTTCGAATGCTGAATTTTTGAACGCTATCCAGTTGTTGGCTCAGAATGTGACCAACCAGAACAATCAGCAGGTTCTAGTTCCGACAAATGCTAATGTTGGGTCAGCTACAACTAGAGTTCTTGATTTTGTTAGGATGAATCCAACTTAGTTCTTAGGATCGCAGATTGGTGAGGATCCCCAAAATATCATTGACGAGGTCAAGAAGATCTTTGGAGTGATGCAAGTAACTGGGAATGATCAGGTTTAGTTGGCATCTTACCAGCTTAAGGATGTAGCTCATATCTGGTATACTCAGTAGAAGGAGAACAGGGGTACAGATGCAACTCTTATCACTTGGGAATGATTTAGTGAGACCTTTCTGGACATGTTCTTACCAAGCGAGTTGAGGGAGGCAAAAGCTTAGGAGTTTATGAATTTAAGGCAGGGCTCTATGATGGTCCAAGAATATGGACTCCAGTTCACTCAACTCTCCAGGTATGCTCCTTACATGGTGGCTTATTCTAGTGCTCAAATGAACAAGTTCATGTATGGGGTATCCGATCTTGTGAAAACAGAGTGTAGGAATGCTATGTTGCTGGAAGATATGAACATCTCTAGACTCATGACTCATGCTCAGCAGGTTGAGGGTGATAAGCTTAGGGAACAAGCCAAGGAGAATAAGAAGGCTAGGACCGACAACTATAACTATTCTTAACAGAAATTGGGTGGTGGAAATCGCTCGCAGTTTCAGTAGAAGTCTTCAACTCCAGCACCTTCATCAGCTAGTGTTCCATCCTTCAAGTCCCAAAATGATCAGAAAGGTAGGCCATCAGGCTCTAAGTCTCAAGGTAGTGTTTCAGGCACCAAAACCTACCCAACTTGTCCAAAGTGTGGTAAGAGCCATCCAGGCGAGTGCATTGCAGGAAAGGAAGAATGCTTTGGGTATGGTCAGTCTGGTCACAGTTTGAAATAATGTCCTTCTAAACAGGGTCAAGGGGGAAATAATAGTAGAGCTCAATCCATAAGTTTAGCAGCACCAGCAGGTCGCCCGACTCAGCAGGGTAACTCATCTGGTACAGGTGGAGGTCAGTGCCAAAACAAGTTGTACTCTCTTCAGGCTTGCCATGATTAGGAAGGCTCTCCGGATATAGTCACTGCTACGTTACGAGTCTTTGACTTATATGTTTATGTTTTGTTATATCCAGGGATTACTCTTTCCTTTGTAACTCCTTATATAGTAGTCAACTTCAATGTTAGTCTAGAAAATCTCTCAGAACCCTTCTCAGTCTCTACTTCAGTCGCTGACCCAGTTATAGCTAAACGGGTATACATAAATTGCCCTGTCACAGTCTCTCAGAAAGTCACCTCAGCAGATCTTGTAGAGTTATAAATGGTAGACTTCGATATCATTCTAGGCATGGATTGGTTACATTCCTGTTATGCCTCCGTTGATTGTAGAACTAGGATTATTCATTTTCAGTTTTCAGACGAACCAATCTTAGAATGGAAGGGTAGTAGCTTAACGCCTTTGGGTCGATTCATTTCTTACCTTAAGGACAGAAAGATGATTTCTAAGGGTTATCTTGTCACAACCCAGGGGTATCCCCTAGAAGTAACATGGTGTACTTGACCCCGAAGGGGTCTCATACAAACCTTTATATAATCATAGCATAAGATACTAGAAAAGTATGGGAAAATTTAAAACTTCTTTAAAACCATACAATCGAAAACATTTTCATAAGCAAGTGGAAGTCTTTACTAAAACTTTGTCTCAAACCATCTATTAAACTCATGAATAAAAATCTTGGGATGTAGCTCATATATAGTCTAAAACATAAGAAATGACATAAAAGGGAAACATGGGCTTGTCCTCAAAGCTATGAGGACTCACCAAATCTTCAAGTCTTCTTGTTTCTTAGAAACCTAGCCTCCAAAGCAACTCAATCTCCAACACACTACATTTAATTAGAATGTAAGCAATATGCGTTAGTACAAAATGTACCAAGTATGAAAGCTAGCACAACATCATAAGAGCATCTCAAAATGGTTAGTCAATATAAGACATAAGCATAAGAGATAATAACATATTCATAGCATAATCTCCAACATAGACATCATATCATCACAAGTCAACATAAGACAAAGTTAATGAGCATAGGAGCTAAATCATGTTCATAGCGTAGTCTTAACTTAGACTTTCATATTTACATAATTCAACCTTTAGTCTTTTATATTACAAGTGAACTACTTCACAAGCCACCTTCAAGCATACTTGTGCAAGGCAAGGATAGCATCCCATAATACTATCCAAGCTAAGTACCTCTTTTTGGTCATTCTTGGGCATGGTCCACATTCATAGTCAAGACCTAGGTTTTCATGTCATAAGAACACTTATACCCCTAAGTGACCTCAAGGCACACTTGTGCAATGTATGAGTGGCATCCCATAATACCACTCACACTAAGCATATCTTGACATCACTCTATTCATGCTTCCAAATAATTGGTGTCATTCTTGACCTACTACTTTAGGACTATCATCTTGAGTCAATCATATCATGGAAGGAAACTAAAGCAACAATCCAAGCTAAGCATACATACACATAAGAGGACACTTCATAAGTAGCTTCAATTCATACTTGTGCCATGTATGAATGGCATCTCATACTACCACTCACACTAAGTACTTCTTTAGGCTAGCTTACTCAATGCTAACAATTTATCATTCTAGTCTATCAAAGAATAGTGCACTACTAGGCTAGACCTAACTACCATAGAAGGCACACTATCATGCAACCCAAGCTATACAAGGAAGAATACAAGTATCCCAACCTAGCTACCATGCAAACCTTCAATATGATGCAAGCTACCCTTAGGGGAGTATGAATCCTCAACCCTAAGCTATCCTTAAAAGAGTATGAATCCTCTATCCTTAGCTACTATGAAATGGTCTTGGCCTAACCAAGTCAAGCTACCATGAAGGCATTCTTACCATACTAGTTCAAGCTAACCTTAGGAGAGCATAAGTCCTCAATCCTAAGCTACCATGCCTATCCTAATGCAAGCTACCATGAAAAGCATCCTTTCAATGCTATTTCAAGCTACCCTTATGAGAGCCTAATTCCTCAATCCCAAGCTATCAAGAGAACTACCAACTCATGCTATTATACAAGTTATACATGAAGGGATCACATGTCACAACTTCAAGCCATCATAGTTCATACATACTTTGATTCATTTTAGATGATTAAACTTTCAATTAGAACCATCCTATGTGAGAAGACCTTTCACATTCTACATACATGCATTCATATAGTTCTAAGTAGGTCATGTGGGTACAAGCCTCCAACCACAACTCTATCTACTTTGTATATCAATTCTATGCAAGCTATCTCATCATATTACACTTACTCTATAAGCCTTAGTGATCAACATTATGACTTCAAGCCCTACTTTCAAGCTTTACTCCACAATAATCATACTAGACTAGATCACAAGACATATTAGTCACAAGCCTTATTCATAGGCAATTCTAGGCATAGTTCATCATAAAGTCCCAAATTCAATCATTATAATTCATGATCTATAATACATGAATAAGCCTAGTTCAATTCATAATTTCATATTCCCATTCTTGAATAAGTTCTATACGTAGTGGCAATTCTAGAAGATCTATCAAGAATCATATATTTTCTCATCAAAAGACATAACCCACATACTTTGAATTTAGGTCTAATCATGGAATTCACATAAATTATTCATACTATCATGAATCAACACTAAATTAATCATATATAAGTATTATCCAACCAATTGGAATCATACCCATCTAAAACCCATACATTGGAAGTAACACTAGCTTAGATTGGGGTTCTTCTTCATAAATCTTGGGGGACTCTAGGGGACTCTATGGGTAAAAGAACCAATAGATGAAAATCTAAACATACCTTAAATAATTCCCTAGCACAAGCCTTTAGCAATGGAACTCTAGTTTCTTCTTCAATGGAGGTCTTTCCAGATAGAGAAATATTTGAAAGAGGAGTCATTTGGAGTTTTGATTTAGGTCTAGTGTAAAGTGACTTAAAATTGGAGGCTAATGACTTAAAACACCTTATATAGGTGTTTAAACTCTATATAAAATGACCCCCAATTAATACCACTTAAAAAGGAATTTACCAAAAACCCTTCGACTAGGCTGCCCCTTGCCAGGGGTCACGCCCACTTAAACGGTCCGTCAAGGGAACCACGACAAGTGGTGGTGCCCCTGGTCCCTTGAACAGTGACCCTACCTAGCTTGGCAAACCTCTTTGAGGCTAAGGGAAGTCTACGAGACCTCCCACGATCCGTGGTCAAGCCAACGGGTCGTGATGATGGTTGTGGTCCCTTAGGCAGTAGATAGGCCTAAGGACCTTGCCTCCCATGAATCTAAGGGGTCTTCACGGACCGTGGTCAAGACCACTGGCCATGAAGGTGGCCGTGGACCCTTGGGCAGTAGCTTTCCAAGGTTGGGCAGCCTTGGCCCCTTGGCTTAGGTTTGCCCTTTTGCCTTGATACTTGCCCTTCCCATGCTTAACCAAACTCTAAAGGGTCTTTTATGCTACGAGGTCTAACACGTACCTTGATATTCAACTACTAAAATACTCATTCCAAGCATGTAAAGTCTCATCTACGACTCTAATTCCCAACATCACACTCTAGAACCCTAGCTTTTGGCTCTAGTTTAGTCTACTAATTTCTAGAGCTTTACATATATCTATCATCTAGTTCGGGTTAAATATTCAAGATCCGAAACCCCAACTCTTGAGTCTGTTCCACTAGTAAACGAGTTCCCAAAAGTATTTCCAGAAGATCTTCCCGGAGTTCCTCCCGAAAGGGAAATCAACTTTGGAATTGATCTCCTTCCAGATACCCAACCTATCTCTATTCCTCCTTACAGAGCTAGAGCTTAAGGAATTGAAAGAGCAGTTGAAAGACCTTCTAGATAAGGGCTTCATCAGACCCAGTATTTCCCCATGGGGTGCACCAGTATTGTTCGTGAAGAAGAAAGATGGTTCTCTCAGAATGTGCATTGACTATAGGAAGTTGAACAACGTCAAAATCAAGAATAAGTATCCCATCCCCTGGATTGATGACTTGTTTGACCAACTTCAGGGTGCTAGTCATTTCTCAAAGATAGACCTCAGATTCGGTTATCATCAGCTCAGAGTCAGAGATAGTGACATTCCAAAAACAACCTTTAGAACTCGGTATGGTCATTATGAATTTGTAGTTAAGTCATTTGGACTAACCAATGCTCATGCAACTTTGATGGACTTGATGAATAGAGTGTTCAAGCAATATTTGGTGTTGTTTGTTATCGTCTTTATTGATGATATCCTCATTTACTCTAGGAATGAGGAAGAACATGCAAACCATTTGAGGGTTGTCCTGCAAACTCTCAAGGATCGCCAGTTATTCGCTAAGTTTAGCAAATGTGAGGTTTGGTTGCAATTCATTGCTTTCCTTGGTCAGATTGTGTCTAGCGAAGGGATCCGAGTGGATTCTCAAAAAATAGAAGCAGTGAAACAATGGCCCAAACCTACCTCTCCTACAAATATCAGAAGTTTCTTGGGGTTCGCTGGTTATTACAGAAGTTCATGGAAGGATTTTCATCCATAGCCTCTCCATTGACTAAGTTGACGCAGAAAAAGGTTAAGTTTCAATGGTCAGATGATTGTGAGAAAAGCTTCACAAAACTGAAAACTAGGTTGACTACTGCTCTTATTTTGACTCTACCAGAGGGTTCAGACGGTTATGTTATCTATTATGATCCAGAGTCGGCCTAGGTTGTATGTTGATGCAGCGAGGTAAGGTTATAGCTTATGCTTCTAGACAACTTAAGGTGCATGAGAACAACTATCCAACTCATGACCTCGAGCTTGTAGCAGTGGTGTTTCCACTTAAGATTTGGAGGCACTACTTGTATGGTGTTCACATAGATGTGTTCACAGACCATAAGAGCCTTCAGTATGTTTTCACCTAGAAAGAGTTGAATCTTCACTAAAGGAGATGGCTAGAGTTCCTCAAGGATTATGATATGAGTGTGCATTACCATCCTAGTAAGGCCAACGTAGTAGCAGATGCTCTTAGCAGACTATCTATGGGTAGTGTAGCATATGTTGAGGAAGAAAGAAATGAACTAGCAAAGGAGGTTCACAGGCTTGCTCGCCTGGGATTTCGCCTTATGAGCATATCAGATAGTGGTGTAACAGTTCATAATGGGTCAAAATCTTCATTGGTAATGGAGGTTAAAGAAAATCAAGTCAGTGATCCGATACTACTTCAACTAAAGGGTGCAGTCCATCAGCATAGAGTTGAGGATTTCTCCCAAGGGGAAGATGGTGTACTTCGCTATCAGGGTCGATTATATGTTCCTAAGGTGGGTGAGTTGAGACAACAGATTTTTGCAGAAGCCCGTAACTCTAGATATTCTATTCATCCCGGAGCCACTAAGATATATCGTGATTTGTGAGAAGTTTTTTGGTGGAATGGTATGAAAAGGGATATAGCAGATTTAGTGGCTAACAGCCCCGATTGTCAGCAAGTCAAGGTAGAACATCAGAAACCAGGAGGTATGGCTGAAGATATCGACATTACTACTTGGAATTGGGAAGTGATCAACATGGACTTCATCACAGGTTTACCCCGTACTCGCAGACAACATGAATCCATTTGGGTGATTGTTGATGGAGTTACTAAGTCTTCACGCTTTTTGGCGGTTAAGACTACATATTCGGTGGAGGACTACGCCAAGCTTTACATTAATGAGAAAGTCAGGTTGCATGGGGTTCCTTTATCTATCATATCAGATAGAGGTCATCAGCTTACCTCTCATTTCTAAAAGTAATTTCAGAAAGGTCTTGGTACTCAGGTTAACCTTAGCACAACATTTCATCTGCAGACAGGTGGGTAGGCAGAGCGTACCATTCAGACCTTAGAGGATATGTTGAGAGCTTGCGTGATCGATTTCAAGGGTAGTTGGGATGATCACCTTCCTCTTATAGAGTTTGCCTAAAATAATAGTTACCATTCCAACATTGAGATGGCCCCTTATGAGGCACTGTATGGGCGTAGATGTAGATCTCCAGTTGGTTGGTTTGAAGTAGGTGAGGTAGCCTTGATAGGGATAGATTCAATTCATGATGCTATGGAGAAAGTTCAACTCATTAGAGATAGACTTAAGATAGCCCAGAGTCACCAGAAGTCCTATGCGGATGTAATGAGAAAGGAATTAGAGTTCCAACTTGATGATTGGGTTTTCCTGAAAGTGTCGCCCATGAAAAGGGTGATGAGATTTGGCAAGAAAGGGAAGTTTAGTCCTAGATATGTTTCCTAAATATGTAGGCCCTTACAAGATCTTGAAAAGGGTTGGTAAAGTGGCTTATGAGTTAGAATTGCCAACAGAACTAGCAGCAGTGCATCCAGTTTTTCATATTTCATTGCTGAAGAAGTGTGTGGGTGATCCAACATCTATAGTACCCTTAGAAAGCATGGCGGGAAGGGTAGTCTAAATTATGAAGAGCTACTAGTTGAAATCCTTTATCGTTAGGTTCGAAGGTTGAGAAACAAAGAAGTCTCTTCAGTCAAGATTTTATGGAGGATTCAGTCTATAGAGGGAGTTACTTGGGAAGCAGAAGCAGCCATGTAGGCAAAGTATCCTCACCTTTTTCCTTATGATTCCATTCCAACTTGAGGTAATAGTTCCTCTTCAGTTTTTTAGTCATTCATGTGCAATTTCAGTCTTAGCATCATGTTCCTTCAGGTTGTACTTGCATTTTTAGCATATTTGCATGTTCTTAGAATTTAGTTTAGTCAGAAATCAGTTTCCAATGCTTAGTGGTAGGGGTTGTAGCTCTCTCCATCCATTTCAGCTAGTTTACTCTTTATTCGAGGATAATGTTCCCAAGGGGGAGATAATGTAACACCTTGCATGCTAGAACTACCAGATTGAAGATTTCAGGTGTTGCAGGTGGCACCCACGGGCACCATCCACAGATCGTAGAAGGATCCACGGTCCGTCCTGCAGGTCCGTGGTGCACCACTTGTGACCCTTCCCCAGAAACCCTAGAAAATAATTCTAAGTGTCGACCCACGGCCGGACCCAAAGACAGTAGGTTAGATCACGGACCATGGTCCGTGCCCATGGATTAGACCCCAGTTTCAACCCCAGAACCCCATTGACGATTGACAATCACGGACAGTCAGTCAATCGACGGTCCTTCGGTCCCATTCGTCGGTGACCTCGACAACTCTTTAGTCAGGGGTTGTTTGGTTTTTTCCTTATGTGTTGGACCTCTAAACTACGTCGTTTAAACCCTAAACTACGTCCCTAGATTTCAATCAGATTCTTGATTCCCTTTAGATTATCTAGACCTAGGTTTTCTAGAATTTCAGTAGATTATTATGAATTAGTTACTTTAATGTTCCTAATCAGATTATCATGATTTTAGCATTGTTTTGCGTAGATCCTTTCATAAATTCAGAACCCTAGCTATGTAGTTCTTTTAGTTCATGAATTACATATGCTAGGTCATATATTTCAGATATATACATACATGCCTCAGTTTTTGAATGTCAATTATCAGTATATTAAGGTTGCATTCTCAGTTTGCATGCTAGTATTTTGAGCTATCCAGTATTATAGCATTTCAGTCATAAAATGTTAATTACTTAATCAATTAGGAGAAGCTTAATACCGAGTGGACTAGGGTCGGTCACCCCGAAGCCCCAGAACTAAGTTGCATGAAGTGGCTTTATCCATTATCTCCGACTGGGGTAGTCAAATCATTTCTCAGTTTTAGAGTTAATTTCAAAAAGTTCTTGATACTCAAGTGAAGCTTAGTATAAATTTTCATCCTCAGACTGATGGTCAAGACGAGCGCCCTATTCAAACTTTTGAAGATATGTTTAAAGTGTGTGTGATTGACTTCAAGAGTAATTGAGTTGATAATTTGCCTTTTATTGAGTTTTCTTAAAATAATTGTTATCACTCAAGTATACAAATGGCTTCATTTGAGGCACTTTATAGTATAAGGTGTAGATCTCCTATTGGTTAATTTGAAGTTTGTAAGCTCACTTTGATAGGACCCAAGAATGTTCATGAGGCAATAGAGAAGGTTAGACTAATTAGAGTGAGGTTGAAAATGGCTCAAAGTCGACAAATGTCTTATGCGAATGTTAGAAGAAGAGAGCTTGGATTTGATGTTGATGATTGGGTTTACTTGAAAATCACACCTATGAAGGCTGTGCTAAATTTGGAAATAAAGGGAAGATGAGTCCCCATTATATAATCCCATATAAGATTTCTAGGTGTTTCAGTACGGTAGCTTATAAGTTAGATTTGACTTCCGATTTGGCATTGGTGCATTCAATGTTTCGTGTTTTATTGTGGAAGAAGTTTATTGGTGATCACACTTTGGTTATACCACGAGAGAGGGTTGGTCTTATGGAAAGTCTTTCGTATGAATAGGTTTTGGTTGAAAACTTTGATCGTCATGTCAAAAAATTGTGAAATAAAGTAGTTGCTTCTGAGAAATATTTGTTGCGTCTGAACGCATACACATGTGTTTGTGGTCGTGCAAGTAATATAGTGGCTCTAAAAGAGCTAGATTATCGAACCCAAAGGACTTGTCGATTAACTAATTTACTAAATTACACTAATTTTAACTATTTATTCAAGTGTACCAAAAGAGATTGACTTATTACAATGAAAAAGTAAAATATTTATACTAATTGTTGAGAAAATTATAGGGCTTCAACCTACTTAGAATTCATGCATAAGATATTTTTCTATGGACTTCAATTGGTTATCAAATCAATGATTTAAAAGGTTGAATGTATTATCATGCTTTCGCGACCTCTAATCACCTACTACAATTGGCAATCTAACTGCATCGTTAAGAAGGGACAGACTCAACCAACTGTGGAGCTTTAAGTTTGAATCTTGTTTAGTAACCAAGCAAGCTCTCTTGGTATATCCTTATTCTAGATACAAATCAACCCTAGTTTCTAGAGAAGATCATGCCTTTATTTTCCCACTTTTTATCCTTCTATTCCTCTCCCTAGTTAAAGTTAGACAATGAATTTATGTCAATTCTGGCCAATCACGAGATATTAAAGAAAGAACAAGATAGTAATTTATGCGATAGCCAACTTCAATCCATAAAACTCAATACCACACAATCATTCGTAGCCACAATCTTAGAATAAGGATCTTTAGCTATTAATGTCTAAGAAGAGAAAAGAAGAAAAGAACCCTAAAAAATAAGACGACTTTCCATTTCAAAGTATATGCTCCCCTAGAATTAGTTATTTGAGTATTTGTTGATCTAGAAAATTCTAAATAAAATAATTAAGTCTTAAAGAAATTAAGAAAATCAAAATCAAAAGGAATTGAATTTTTGTGTGAACTGTGGATGCCCAACTGCCTCAACTCTTTTAAAACTATTGGTGCAATCACTTTCGTGGAAACAAGGTTTCTCATATGATTTCACTGATTGTTTCAAATATTTGAATATCCATAAATATTATTATGATATTTTATTCAATACATTTAATTGTATGTTTGATTTCCTTCTATAATCCTTCATTTTTTATTCGTTTTAGCCCCAAATTTCACCAGCTTCACACAAATTTAATACTACGAATAAAAAACAATATTTAGCACAATCCATAAAATCCACATTCCAAAAGGAAAGCTAAAAATACTATATGTTGAGTAAATAATGATTAAATGTATGTATTTTTTGCCTCACATCAACACTGTACACTAAAACTTTTGCTCATCCTCGAGCTAACATTAAAGCTCATCTCAAAAATTCATACTACGAATGCCACCAAATTAGTTGATACAAACAATTAGGTCATCCACAAATTTCAAATCATCAAGTACGGTTCTCAATATTTATGGAAGATATACAAATAAATAACAAAGTTCTAACCTCCTAACTTCAAGCAAGGACTCTAAACTCATCAATTTTAATCTTGCTCACCTACTCTCATGAAAGAAAGCTAATAAGATCACCTATCTATCATGAAACAAGTTCCTTAGAAGAAAAAATAGTCCAAACACTCAATTCAAAAGATTAAATATAAATTAAGGACTTAACAACAAAGAAAAACTCTCACACTCACAAGTAAAATGAACATGTATGCACAAAGTACTATATGTTCACCCATTACGTACATCTCAACTAATTAAGCATGCTCGAAGAGGATCAAATATAATTTTATTAGATTTTAATGTAGGTTATGGAACGGGTAGAAAATCTATATAATAGTGACTTTCACGTCCCGAAGCACTTTTAACTTTTAGACGTCATCACTCTTTCATTTCTTCCATCTCCTCGACAATTATTTTACAAGTAATTCTAATCATCTCGAAAGTGCCCCTATTATTTTATTATATTTTTGAAAGATATTTTATTTCTCTTTTATTTTCATGTCATATTCTTTCAAAGAGGGTTTTTTTAATCACTTTATTGTCATTGATTACTTCTTTCTACTCAATCATCCCTATTCTTCATATTTAACCATGATAATAAGTCTATCCAAAAGTGCTCAAAAATCCAAAGTGCAAAAACTAGGGATTCAGCAAAAGATTCAAGGCAAAAATATGGCTAGCAACAAAAGGTTACATGCTCAAAAGGGCTAAATAGTGATATAATATCTAAAAAGGCAAAAATTTACAAGACAAATCTAAGAAAGTCTATTATCATCTCCTAAACAAATAAAAAGTTTTTATTTCTCTTCAAAGCAAGTTCTCAACTAAGACGGAAACATAGAATATACCAATTCTAACAAAACATGGCAAATGTATCAATCATAATGGATCAATTCAACTTCTATGAGAGGCAGAGTCATAATAAACAACAAAATAAGTAATATACAAGGTCACAACCATGACAGTTTGTTTAAAAAAATATTATAATTTCATTAGCAATCAAGCATTCACCAGAAAATACTACTCAAAATTCTGCCTAAATAGAAAGTATCAGTCATCTCTAAAGGTCTTTTCATTTCTCTCCAAAAAAAAGGAAACATTTACCCCTACAAAAAATAATTCAAAGGGACTATCCTCAATAAAAGAACCAAAAATAAAAGCTGAGGAACTCATCCTAAAAATAACAAAAAAACTCAATAAAATATTAGAAACTAGGAATTTTTCCCCCACCCCGTACTTAAAATATGTCACTATCCTCATGCAACAATTTATTACATAAGCTAAGAGTGAAAGAAACAATATCTTTTTATTCCTACGACAAAAAAATAATGGGTGGGTTTAATGTGGTTCTACTAAAGAATATAATGTTTTTAAATTAATTTTTATTTTGTACAAAGAAAAATTTACCTATCCTAGTGCCCAATTAGATATGGCCATCACAACCCATTTTTTTTTTTATATAAAATTGTAATTAAACAACTTTAAAGCACACTTCACCATATATAATATATACGCAAGAATCTCCACCCCAATCTTAAAAAGTTTCTATGTCCCTATAGTATCAATAAAAATTTAAAACAAGGATTAGGAAATCTCCCCAAGGCCCTAGGCCTAGCTAGTAGCATGTGCTTCCAATTTTCAACAAGGGCCATACGCACCCAACACTTATGCTCAAACGTTCTCCTTTGCTATAAATTTTAGGGTAAACAAACTTCCTTAATCTGCAAAAATAACACAAGAAAGTGACACTAAAAATAATATTAAAAACTAAGAATCTACACTACAAATTGGGCTGCTTCGCAATAAGCGTTTGATTTAACGTTGTGGCGTGATCCAATTCATTTCATCACTTTTCTTTCCACTTTGTAATTATGAATTGCACACCTAACTTTGCATCATTTTTTTCTATTTCGCTCATGAGGTAGTGATATAAAGATAAGGAAACCAAGTAAAAGATGTCGCAACTTGCACTTCTTGGTCCTTATGTGAGGAATGTCATTTTGTCTACGTGAACTCATAAAATTTAGGATGTATGTTCCTCTTTCCTCATCTAGACACTCCTATATTATTTCAAATGACTTGAATTTCATGTTTTTATCCAAACATAATGTAGAAAAATGTTTCGAATGAGGTCCAATATGTCTCAATACCAAAGCAACATTATATACAAAACACTCACTTTTGTACTGCTTCTCAACATTGAAAATAAAGAATAAAGTATAATTGAATGGTAAGAAATCCTCTACTTGCTCCACAAGTTGCTTAAATAAATCTATAATGTGAGTCTCTTTGCTCCGTATTCTCTAATTCATAACACCTGCCAAAACAAATATAATTGAAACATCATAATAGTGGTTCAAGGGAGGGGCGTAAGAATTAGGATAACCATTCTCATGGCTATCTTGACAATCACATATAATCCAATCAAAATATTTTTTAGGTGTGTCCAACCCTCTGTTTTGAATATTAGGACAATTGATTTCAAAGTGTGGCCATTCACAATATAGACAAGGATAACAATCACCTCAACACCATTTATCCAAATCTTCCATATGAACAAGTATACCAATGTAATTTAGGGAAAAAATATTTGCAAAAAACAAAAAAATTTAAAAAATGTATAACCTAAAAATATTTAATTCCTAAGTCCCCGGCAGTGGCACCAAAAACTTATTGTGTCCAAATGCACACGCAAGTGTACACGATTATGCAAGCAATATAGTGGCTCTAAAAGATACGGATTATAGAACCCAAAGGGCTTGTTGATTAACTATTTTACAACATTACACTAATTGTAACTATTTAAGAAAGCATTCTAAAAGAGATTGACTTATTACAATGCAAGAACAAAAGACGCATACTAATGATTTCAAAAATTTCATGGTAGCAGCTCACTTAGAATTCATGAATAATATCTTCTTCTATGTACTACAATTGGTTATCAAATCGTTGATTTACCAGGTAGAATGTATGATCATGGTTTGAAGACCTCTAATCATCTACCACAATCAACGCTCTTACTACTTTATTGAGTAGGGATAGATTGAACCAATTGTGGTGTATTAAGTTTTCATCTTGTTTAGAAATCAATGAGGTCTCTAGGTATGCCACTATCCTAGATGTAAATCAACCCTAGTTTCTTAAGAAGATTATGCTCCTCTTCTCCAATATTTTTTTCTTCTATTCCTATTAAGAGTTCAAGTTTGACCGTGAATTTATTTCAATAGTAGTCAATCAAGAAATACTAAATCAAGAATAAGAGAGTAATTATACATAACCAACATCAATCCATAAAATTCATTACTAAACAATCATTTGTCGCCAAAACCCTAGAATAAGGATCTTTAGCTACTAATGACTAAGAAAAGAAAAAGAGGAAAAGAACCCTAAAAGTATTATGGCTCTACACTACAAATTATGTGATCCCCTAGAATTATTTAATGGACTATTTATAGTTTTGGAAAACCCTAAATAAAAAAATAGAGTTTAAAACAATTTGAGAAACCTAAAAACAAAAGAAATTGAATTTTGTTGTGAACAGTGGCTGCCCAACAACCTCACTCTTCTGCATCAATTGTTGCATTCAATTGTTGCCACGTGTGTCACAATCTGACTTACCAAGTCATGATGGCATCTAGTAAAATCCGCTAGAAGGTAAGTCAGCCCATATCCAGAATGACAAGTAGTGAGTAGAAGAGTAGAACTAAAAAGAAAATAATACCAACACTAAGAAAAAAAATAGAAACCAAAAGCAAACCTAAAACTATATACAAAGAAAACCCTACAAGAACCTGGAAGTCACGAGTACAAAGTTGTCTAACAAGGTAAGCACAAGTCTCAAAAGAGGACCACGACAAGTTGTCTCAAGAGAAAAAGACAAGCTAACATATATACTGAAGGAGATATGCTGATTTAGGCCACCTAGTGCTCACCCTCGACTCCGATAGCCACCAGCTACAAAAGACGACATCGACTATCATCACAGGTAGCTGGTACTAGGACCTGCATTGCAAAAAGATACAAAGTATAGCATATGTGCCAAAACAAGGTACACATTAGCTATCATAGACCACAAGGCAAGAAAGGTAAAACCAATCTTATAAGATAGAACATAGACACAAACAAGGTCAACGAGGACATGAAAAGAAAGTACATGAGCATACCAAAGTTAATCTAAGTACAACTAAACTAAATCTAGTTGGACCCCATATCATTATGTACACTAATGCACAAGTTTAAATAAAACTCGAATAGACCCCCATAAGCCCGACAAGTACACCTAATAGCTAAGCCTAAAAGGAAGAAAATGAACCAAAATCTGAATCCAAGAACATTAGTCACACTCCCATCAAATGTAACCAAGAACTCGTCAACTCCCTACCAAGTTAGGATGAGTGACATTCAACCTGGCTGCCCAACAAAACAGTCCACTCGAGGGGCGTATACAACCTAACTAGCAAGAGTGCACCGGGGGCGTGTCAACTCCGTAGAGGATCTCAGATACCAAGGCCACTCACTTAGTTAGTTCATTCCAGAAGTGTAAGCTACCCATCTAGCAAGAGTGATTATAACGAGTATCGACTTTAAAAATGATCTCAAGTAGGCTTTAAATCACTAGGGATTGATGTCCACTCCCAAAGATATTAAAAAATTCTCCAATCTAGAAGAACTCAAATCCCGACAAAGCACACAATCTCTAGTAATGCATCTGATTCACAGAAGTAGGAAGTGAAGATAAACGGGCTAAGAAGCTACACAAAGTCCTAAACAAAAGCTAATACGATCATACCCAAGTCTAATATTCAAGTCAAAAAGGACCTACTCTATCCAAACAAAGTCGGAAACATAACAAAGTCACAAGGTTTATAAGTATAAAGAAAGACTAGCCTATCCCAAGCTATCGCCAAATATGCTTCAAGAAACACGTAGTGAAAGAAGTAAATCATATAGCATATGATAACACACGAAAAGCTCTAAATTTTCATGGTGCTACCATCGGAACAATAGTTATAAATGCTAAATAATGGTTCTTAAAAGGAAAGCAAGAAAAACTAGGTACCCCTCCCCCCATTCACAATGATGATCACGAATTCACACATTCATGTTTTTATTACCCTCGGGGTCATTTCTCTATTTTCTATGTGCATTTCCTATTTTTCTTATTCTCATAGCTTTTGTATAGCCTGTGTGATGTGCTGGGTTGGGTGACATGCTCCTCGAGTTGTTCGGTTGAGTTTGGTGTGAGTTATGAGTATTGGAAGCTCTATGCTTGGAAGAGTTGACTTTAGTCAACATTCGAAGATTCAGATGTCGGCTCAGTATTCCGTCAGTTCAATCAACTTTGAAAGGTTCATATTGGTATAGATTTTTGATTGGTTCTAGTTTTTGGTCTTCTATTAGAGTTGTTACGATTAAGAATTTTGGCCTTTGAGTTCTGCTCAAATGGAAATTGGGGAAGCTCTTTCGATAAACATGCTTGAAACAAAATTTTGTTAAAGAGTTATCTTTGAAATACTAAGTTTGGTCTAGAATGACATTTGGTTTGATTCCCGAGGGTGTCGGGGTGAGTTTTTAGCTTCTTGGAGTTGTGTTATTTCTTTGTTAAATTGTTGACTTTGGTCAAGACTTGGACGAGACAACCTCGATGGGTATTTTGTTGATTCCGTTAAAACTAGAATGTCATGTCCAAGTGGATTGCAGTTTTATTTTGTGTTGTTTGGACTATGAACGAATTTTGAGGCCTTATTTGAAGATTTGTACACGTAGGCCTTTTCTGAAATTTTGTGTGGTGTTTGGTGCGACAGCTTAAGCGAACTCTTGGTCGCTTAAGAAAAATCTGCTTAATAGACCAAGGGGCCGCTTAAGCAAAAGGCACCAGAGGGGCAGGGGGTCGCTAAAGAAACCCAACCTTGGCTTTTACAAAGGTCGCTTAAGAGAAGGGCGCCTCTTTAGGCAGGGTTCTCTTAGGCAAACATTTGGCCACTTAAGCAATTTTCGATTAAGTGAACAAATGTTCAGTCTTTAGAAAATTACTGGGATTAAATTCCCATATTTCATTTTCTTCTCTTCAAAAGAACCCATTTGAATTGGAACTCTGCCTAAGGCAATTTGGAGCAATTCTTAGCCATTTTTTATGCTTCAAAAGTAATTTTCTTCCTTTCCCTCTTCTCTACGCTTTTATGCTTTCAATTTTGTAATTCCATCTCATTTTCGACCAGAAATTCCTTAAATTCTAAACTTGAAAGTACTGTATATTTTCAATTTGAGGTCTGAATTGAGTCTAATTTGCGCCCATCTTTCAGGCATGTGAACCTTACCCTAATAAGGAAAATATGACGATTTTCTTTTCCTATTTCATTAGCGTCAATTCATGGGATTTTTAGGTCCTATTTCCAATCTATTTTTTGAGTTAGTTATATGGGTGTCGTTGGATTCATATTAGTTTACTCATTTTATTCTTGATAACTTGGAAGCAATCCGAGGCTCTCTAGAATGGAAAAGCATCGGAATTGTAATTCGGTTGTGGTTTTCGGCCTTAAGGTAGGTTATGCTTCCTTTTATTAGACTTGTCTTAGTGAGATTAAGTATATTTGGGTAGTATCACATGGTTTAAGTTGATTGAGCTTTATTGATGCTTGGGTAGCTATAGCCATAAATTAGTTAGTTTATTTTAAGTTTTAGTCGGAGAGGACTTAGTTTAGGCAATTCTTGTGTGAGTTGTATCCTTAGATCTTGTTTCTAAGTTGCATGAAACTTTGGTTTGTGTGGTGTTTTATTGTTTTTGTTCATCTGAATAATAATATGGCTTCCTTGAGTTGTGCGTCTTCGTTGGTTGTTCCTTGAACTGTTGGGCGTAAGGTCACGACCTTGGATTAGTAGGAGTCCAAGGTTAGTAGTCTTGTGGTGTGGCTGGTACTCTTCCAAATTCTATGTGTATGCCATGAGTTGATTTTGATGATACTTCTATGGAGTGTCTATTTTCTTGAATTTTGAGAATGAAATGACTTGTAGAAAATAAAGGAGATTATTCTTAATGAGTTGGAAGTCCTTGCGACTTGTGTTCGATAAAAGTGGTAAAAATCCATTTTACTTGATTTACTACACCTTTTAGATACATATACTCTAATCAGCTCGAGGTAACATTTAAGGTGGCCCAATAACTTGGTTGAGCTACAATTTAATTTTAATTTACGTTGTAGATGAGCTCCGAGCATCATACTGTGTCACGACCCAGGGGTACCCCCTAGAAGTAACAAGGCGTACTCAACACCGAAGAGGTCTCATACAATCCCCTTAGTATATCATAACAAAAGATAAATATAAATGATGCAGAATTTTAAAACTTTTCCCGTACGATCGAAGTCTTTATTAAAAGCAAGCGGAAGTCTAGACTTGTCTCATTATAGCCATTTATTACAATACTTGAATAAAAAATAGGGGCACAACCCGTACAACGTAATCTGAAAATGAAATGCTAGAAAGAAACTACAAATAACTCATCTGTCCTCGAATCATTCAGGACTCACCAAAATCTAGGATAATAGTCGATCCCACCTTTAACCAATAGAAAGATCACTTCAAGAACCGGACCCTACACTTATTGAAAAATGTAGACAAATATGAGTTAGTACAAAAATGTACTAAGTATGATACCCATGCATAAAAACCTTGAAAACATGCTAAAATGGACATTTTAGTTGAAACTATGCTATATGCCAATTTTGAACATCATTATAGAAATAGTAAGAAAATGTAACTTATAAACATCACTCATATATATAGATCATCATAGCATAGAGGATTACAACATAATCATATACATAACCTCCACCATAGACATAATGTAAACATTGATCATCATAAGACATAGTTCATGTACATAGTTAACACGTAGTTCTTTATATCATAATAGACCCATCTGATAAGTAACCCTAGGTCATACTTGTGCAATGCATAGTTAAGATCCCATAATCCCATCTACACTAATTACCACCTTTCGGCTACCATGGTGATACTTACCATCCTTTGGTCTCTCCCTTAGTTTACTACTCATAGACAAAGAGACATTCATGTTTAATAACTCATATCAAGGAAAGCAACTCATAGCAACAATCCACATGAAGCATACATCATTTCATTGATCTTCATAACACAAGAGGAACACACCATAACTACTATCAAAGCCTACTTGTGCAATGCATGGATAAAGTCTCATACCCCCAACCACACTAAGTAGAGTTTCTTGAGGAGTCATAATTCATAATCATTCATTTTCAGGTTAAGCTTTAGCCGACATAGAACATGTGAGCTAAACATGGAATTCGGTGTTACCCACACTGAAAAGGGTGTCCTACTTGCCTAAGCTAGAACAATTAACTTAGCCTAGACGGAATCCACTAGCTAAAGACCTATGCGGTCACATAGTGATGGGACAAGAAGATTGCTACTAGATACCCCACCTCAACTCATGTGAGGGCATCCATCTAAAGAGATTTCTACTAGAAACCCCGCCTCAACTCACTGAGGGCTTCCATCTTATGAATATCCACTCGGTGCTAAGCATTAACCCCACATAGTACTTATCATATCATTACTTTCATTCATTTTTATGGAAGAATGATCAACACTCAGTACAACATCATTTATAAGATAACTCCTACATTCAATAGGTAAGAATAGCCTTTCAATCAATACAACATCATTATCATAATCATGAAAGCTTCATTCTCAAAGTATTCTTAAAACACATACATACATCTCATAAACATGTAAAATTCTCATACTTTTCCCTTCAAGGACCATAGATCACATTCAATCAACACATCTAGAATTACTACATTAGACATGGATAATAACATGATTCAATTAACTCAATTACTACAAGCATAATCTCATTACATTCTTCTATAATTAACAAACTCACATCACAAGATCATAATTGAGTAAACTGGGAGGTTTCATGGGATCTTGGGGGATTTCAACATAAAAACCAGAATAAATCATCAATCACTTCATAATATATCATAAATAAATCATTATCAACGTTTGTGAAAGGAACCCATGAGATTGAAGTCAAACCCTAACTTTTGGGGAAATCACTAAATTTGAAATTAAATTTGGAGGGACTACAAGGATGAATTGTATCAATGGATGAAGTACTACCATACCTTTATAAAGAAACCCTACGAATTTTAGTGGAAAACCCTGATTCTTCAACCCTAGCTTTCACTTTCTTCTTCTTTTTCTTCCTTAAAGAATTCTAGAGAGAGAAATTTTGTAGAAAATGAACTTTGGGCAAAATATTTTGGTGTTTGAAAAATATGAAGTAATTGGGTGTATTTTGACTTAAATTGACTTAGACAGTGACCCAAAACTTACCCAAAATGAATTTACTTCAATTGGACCTAAACCATAATTTCCTTAAATACCCCTCACTTAATGTGAGTTACCGAGGTAACACAAGGTGCCCCACGAGCCGTGGTCATGATCACAAGCCGTGGTCCCACTCGTGGACATGAGGCAGTGGCTTGACATTATATGCCTTTAGCCCTCAAGCCCAAGGTGATCCCACGAGGGGCTTCATCAGCCGTGGTGCTTGCTAAGAGTTGTGGTCCCTCTCATGGACCTTGAGGCAGTGGCTAAGCCACCTCACTCAACCCTCAAAAATCCCTTACTCTTGAAGTCGCCGAATTCACATTACCGTTAATGGGAGCAAATTACCTCTCTATTGTCTTGGGCTCGCTTGGGCCAATATTTGGAAAGATGACCTAACCTCTGCATTTGACATAACTGAAGGATCAATCGGAGCCTGACGAGCTTGGTTACCTTGAGGAGCTTCTTCATTCATGTTGTCACCCTGTATTCTTCTAGCGTCAGCCCTTCGTGTATTCATATCGTAAATACACAAGAGAACGGTTAGGAGAGGGACTTTATAGAGTTAAAACTCTAAGTCACGAATTAAGAGTAATGAAAGAAGTGCAATTTACTAATCATCTTATAGCCTCTCATTCATAAATGTGGCACGCTTCACACTCATAAACAAGACTCTACTAGAAGTGGCTTATGAGACATCATCCTAGAATCATTCTAAACCTTCTGCTCTAATTACCAAGTTTGTCACGATCCAGAGGTACCCCCTAGTTGTAACAAGGCATACTCAAACCTGAATAGGTCTCATACAAGCCCCTTAGCATATCATAACATAAGATAAATTGAAATGACGCTGAATTCTAAAACTTTTTCCATACAATCGAACTGTTTTATAAAAGTAAGCGGAAGTATAGACTTGTCTCATTATAGCCATCTAATACAATGCTTGAATAAAAACTAGGGGCACAACCCTTACAATATAATCTAAAAATGAAATTCTAGAAAGAAACTACAAATAACTCATCCTTCCTCGAATCATTGAGGACTAACCACAAGCTAGGAGAATAGTCGATCCCAGCTTTAACCAATAGAAAGATCACTTCAAGAACCGGACCCTACACTTATTGAAAAATGTAGAAATATATGGATTAGTAAAAAAATGCCCCAAGTATGATAACCATGCATAAAAACCTTGAAAACATACTAAAAGGGACATTTTAGTTGAAACCATGCTATATGCCAATTATGAACATCATCTTAGAAATAGTTGGAAAATGTAACTAATAAACATAACTCATATACATAGATCATCATAGAATAAAGGATAAAAAAATAATCATAAGCATAACCTCCACCATATACATAATGTAAACATTAATCATCATAAGACATAGTTCATCTACATAGTCAACACTTAGTTCTTTATATCATAATAGACCCATCTCATAAGTAACCCTAAGTCATACTTGTGCAATGCATAGATAAGATCTACTAATCCCATCTACACTAAGTACAACCTTTAGACCACCATGATCATACATACCATCCTTTGGTCTCTTCCTTAGTTTACTACTCCTAGAGCAGGAGACATTCATGTTTAATAACTCATATCAAGGAAATAAACTCATAGCAACAATCCACATTAAGCATACATCGTTTCATAGACCTTCATAACATAAGAGGAACACACCATAACTACTCTCAAAGCCTACTTATGCAATGCATGGATGAAGTCCCATACCCTCCACCAACACTAAATAGAGCTTCTTGAGGAGCCATAGTTCATAATCATTCATTGTGGGGATAAGCCTGAACCGGCATAGACTATGTGAGCTAATCATGGAATATGGTGTTACCCACATTGAAAAGGGTTTCCTACTTTCCTAAGGTAGAACCATTAACATAGCTTAGGTGGAATCCACTAGCGAAAGACCTAGGCAAGTAGATATGGGGCAAAAAGATTGCTACTAGATACCCCGCCTCAACTCACGTGAGGGCTTCCATCTCATCAATATCCACTCGGTGCTAAGCATTAACCCCACGGAGTACTTATCATATCATTACTTTAGTTCATTTTTATGGAAGAATGCATCAACACTCAATCCAACATCATTCCTAAGATAGATCCTAGATTAAATAGGTGAGAATATCATTTTAATCAACACAACATCATTATCATAATCATGGAAACTTCATTCTCAATGTATTCTTTAAGCACATACATACATCTCATAATCATGTAATATTCTTATACTTTGTCCTTCAAGGACCATAGATCACATTTAATCAACACATCTAGAATTACTACATTATACATGGATAATAACATGATTCAATTAACTAAATTACTACAAGCATAATCTTATAAAATTCTTCTATAATCAACAAACTCACATCACAAGATCATAATTGAGTAAACTTGGGGGTTTCATGGGTTCTTGGGGGATTTCAACATAAAAACCATAAAAAATCATCAATTAATTCATAATATATCATAAATCAATCATTAGAAACGTTTTTTGAAAGGAACCCATGATATTGAAGTCAAACCCCAACTTTTGGGGAAATTAGTAAATTTGAAATTGAATTTGGAGGGACTCCATGGATGAGTTCTATCCATGGATGAAGTACTACCATACCTTGATGAATAAACCCTATGAATTTGAGTGGAAAAGCTTGATCCTTCAACCATAGCTTTTACTTTCTTCTTCTTCTTTTTCCTTGAAGCATTCTAAAGAGAGAAATTTTGTAGAATATGAACTTTGGCGAAAATTATTTGGTGGTTGGAAAATATGAAGTAATTGGGTTTATTTTAACTTAAAATGGCTTATGTAATCACCCAAAACTTACCCAAAACCACTTCACTTTAATTTGACCTAAACTGGAATTTTTCAAAATACCCCTCACTTAATGTGAGTTGCACAGGTGCCACGAGGGGCCGAACAAGCCGTGGTCATGACCACGAGCCATGGTCCAACTCGTAGACTTGAGGCAGTGGCTTGGCTTTATATGCCTTTAGCCCTCAAGCCCAAGGAAATCCCATGAGGAGCTCCAGGAGCCGTGGTGCTTGCCACTAGTCGTGGTCACTCTTGTGGACCTTGAGGCAGTGGCTAAGGAACCTCTCTCAACCCTCACAACACCAACTTCCTCCCACGAGCCTTCCCACGCGCCATGGTCATGACCACGAGCTGTAAAATGTCTCGGGAAGAAGGGAGGTTGTTTTTAGGTAGTTTTTGCAAGGCTATTGCCTAGCCCTCCACGAGCCCTCCCACAATCCGCAGTCTTGACCACGAATCATGGTGATGGGCATGGTAGGTGGGGAAGTTCCTACGCCAAATGAGGCTTCCTTAACCCACTCTTTGTCCCTTGCCCTCCTTCCTTGACTCCCACAATCCGCAGTCTTGACCACGAATCATGGTGATGGGCATGGTAGGTGGGGAAGTTCCTACGCCAAATGAGGCTTCCTTAACCCACTCTTTGTCGCTTGCCCTCCTTCCTTGACTATAAACCTCACATTTTAGCTCTAGTTTTAGCCTACTAATTTACGGGGTGTTACATACTGGGCAGTCCAATGATACAGATATTCGGGTTTTGAGTAAGCTTGTAACGACCCTACCGAAATCATATAAGCCCACGAGATTTTTGCATATATATATTGTCCTCACATTAGTAAAAATAATAATAATAAAATATTTCTTACTTCCGAGTATTCAACTAGGTGGTTCATGCTTCACACCATCATTCAAAGTTGGTGGTAAATTTAATATATTACAAGACTTGGGCTTACACACCCCAAAAGAACAAAACATATAGTCATACTTATATTACAACCCATGGTGATATGATCAAATTAGACCTCAAAACTTCATGTAAATATACAACACATAGATCATGTACAAGTCCCAAGGTTTATGCAAAATAGAGATGTCTATATGCAATTGTGATCTTCCATCCCCAATGGCCAGCTTCATGCCTCCTCTCGATCATTCCCTACGATAGAAACAACTATCGCTAAGCATATAGCTTAGTGGTGTAAAAACTATAG
>NW_006238980.1:1571274-1585547 GCF_000226075.1 Solanum tuberosum | reverse complement strand
AAACAAGAATCACCGCAAAATGTATTTTGTACAACAAGATATAGTCAAAACACTAACAGCTGTTCATACAGAATTTGAAATTCCAAAATATGGACAGAACTTGTTATATATTGCGTCCCATATTTCGAGTCTATAACAGCTGAATCAGAGTAAGACATAAACATAGGAGTTGTAGGTCTACGAATTAGCTTTCCAAATCATATTTACTCACTGTAAACTAAGTTCTAGAGCGAGAAATAATGCATAAAATACCAAACACTAGCTAGCTCAGAAACAGATTTCGACACTTACCAACAAGAAAGTGTGTTGCTCTTGAATTCCAGCCAAAAGGGCCAAGTTTTCTTGTGATTTTGAAGAACACTCTGTTTAGATATGTTTCTAAAGTTCTAAGGCTTGAGGAAAACGAAATTACAAAAGGATGGGTGAAAATATATAGTCAACAAGTGATGTTTATCCCTTGGGCAGCTGTCCTTCAAAGGTGCTGCCCAAAAAATTGTGTGCTGCCCAAAATGTATACATATACACTTATATATATACCTCATCTCCTTTTAAAGTTAAACATAATTCGAATTAGAATATTACCTAAACACCCCATCACAAATCCTTAAATTACGATAAGAATTTATGCTAAGCAAGTTGGCAATTATCACAACACCTCAAGTTCCCAAAAATGAGAGTAAAACATATTCTAGTAATTAAGCAACGGTAAATCGACATTCGACTCTTGGTTAGTATCTAGGGGTGTTACAAAGCTCAATATGACATACCGAGCAGCCTATTGATGAACATATCAACTTTATTAGCTTGCGGATAATCTTGATGTATTAATACAGGCGGCTTGATGTTTTTTTTCGGGCTTAGGTTATGTCATTATTTTGAATTTTGAAATCTTTGTGTTGCATTAGTTGACTTTGGGTGTGTTGGTTGTATGGTTCATGTGTATTCTTGCTGCGTGTTGATTCTATCTTACATGTTCCCGTTTATTAGCTTGATTTTCCTTAGATTTCTCTTCCCTTGTTAGTTTCATCATGCTTCTTATTTATATTTTATATTTTTGAGCTTTGTCGACCTATGATGCTTACTGGGTACACCATGTTTAGAACTCATACTGCACTTCTGTATCTTTTTTGATGCAGCTCCCAGTTCGATCAACCCTCAGTAGTGAGCATTTGGATCTCCCATGGCCGTGCTAGACTTTGATTATGGTGAGCTCCTAGCATTCAGAGACTTGTTGTTTTCCTCATTTTGTATATATATATATGTGTGTGTATATATATATATATTAATCTCGTATTTCTGCGTTATTTTGTTATGTTCTATATAAATGGTGTGTTTCACATCTTGTGATCTTGGGTTAGGCTTTTCCTTAGGTGGGTTGTGGTGAACGCCATAATGGCCTGACTTTGGGTCGTGATAGAGTGGTATCAGAGCTTTAGGTTCAGTGATGTCACAAGTATAGGAGTAGGTGTCTAGTAGATTCTCTAGGATCAATATGATGACGTCCATATCCATTCATCAAGAGGGTATACGACACTCTTAGAAATACATCAGTATTTCTTGGTTCTTATCATGTGTTGATGGTTGTACCAACTTCTAAACTTCAAATTGTTTCAGTCGTTCCCAGATTGCTAGGAAGAGATTGACCACAGGCGGGCATAGACTTTCCGGTAGAGCCCTAGCTAGGGCAAAGTTAGAGGTCCACCTAGAAACCGAGATTGGGCACTAGTCTTAGAACTCAAGTGCGAGGTTGAGCATGTTTACCATCATCAAGAGGTTGTGGGGTTAGCCCAGCCTCCACCAAGATTTGTTGTCATGCCAGTACTTCACGTTACTTTGGCCAGGATCCTCATATTTATGGATTGTATGTTTCAGGCAGGCACTATACCTAGCACTTCAGTCGAACCTCATGTTAGAGATGAGGCTCAAACGTCAGCCTTGGAAGGGGCACATGGTATTCAGGCTCCTCAAGCACATCATGAAGTTACATGTCCTCACATTGTAGTTCAACTGGTGCTCAACCTTTTACCCCTAGGCTAGCTATGATACATGACGAGTAGAAGATGATGGGGAGGTTTATCAGATTGGGTCCTCCCAGGTTCATCGGTGTGCGGATGAGGATGTCAATGAGTTCTTAGTTAGTTGCGAGGAGAGGTTGCATAACCTAGGGTTAATAGAGTCACATGGAATTGATTACAATGCTTACAAGCTAGAGGGGCCAACGAAGCTAGTGGAGGTCATATTTCTATTGCCGACCACCAGGTCACCTTTGATAACATGGTCTGAGTTCTCTGAGGCTTTCTTGAAGAATTATGTACCTTGTAGCTTGAGGGAGCGGTTATGGGATGAGTTCTTTGATCTGACTCAGGGATCACTAACAGTTGTATAGTACGAGGCACGACTCCATGAGTTCATGTGACATGTGTCTATGCTTATGTCGATAGAGCAAGAGAGAGTTCACATAATTGTCAGGAGGCTATCTTTTCAACTTATATTGGTGAAATATCAGATGGTGGCATCAAATTGTTCATTTTTGCAGGTAGTTGATCATGCCAGTACCATTGTGGGGTTACATCGTAGATCCTTGTGAGGCAGTGACAAGAGGCCTCATTGTAAAGGTGGTTACATTGGGTCGTAGTATCACTACAACATTTTGTGTCTACAACCACACTAGAAAAGTGTGGCCTAAACTATGAAAAAGTGTGGCCTTTGATAAAAGGCCACACTTTTTTACTTTAAGCCACATTTTTCCAGGAGTGGCTGAAAAAGGCGTAACCTTAGAGTTTAGGCAACACTTGAAAAGTGTTGCCTAATCAGCTACGCTTAAAAGCGTAGCCTAAAAGGAAAAAAGGCCACGCTTTTCAGTACCTCCAATAGCAACATTTCTATCTCATATCTAATGTATGACAACACTTTGAAGTGTAGTCCTTGCCCATGTGCATACCACAATTTACAGTTCTATGGCCACACTTTTAAGTGTGGTTATATTATTTTGGGTGAAAAATATTTATATGCCACAATTTCTAATTAAAAAACACCAATATTATTTTGCAATAAATAATCTCAAGCATTAAATTGGCTAATAAGTAATTCAAATATATAAATTTGCAATAAACTTCAAAATATAGTATCATGTCTTATGTACATACACATACTTATAAAGCAATATTCTAAATATGTATACACAATAGTTAAAAAAGCACTCTTACAATAGTTCAATATATTCTAGCAATGAATATATTTCACAAAATCAAACATAATGTATTCAAAGTTTTACAATAGTTCAAAAACTCTTCATCATCCACTTCAATGAGATCAAATTGACTTGTGGCGACCCTTCAAATTTGATCACCTCCATTTCCCTACACATTTAAAATGTACAACAAATCAGATTGCAGCAGTTATAGAGGAGGCAAGAACTTCCAGATTCCATATTGCAGTAGTTCCACATTGTAGAATGCAGATTTTTTGAATCCCAAATTGCAGATTACAGTTTTAGATTGCAGGTTTCAGATTACAGTTTACAAATGAAAATTTAATGGCCAAAAGACTTTCAAAATTTCGTAGTCCACTTCAGGCCAAAGAACAGGGGCAGCAGGAGAAAAATCACAAGATACTTTAATGCAGACATGTAAATCAGGATAGCAGTCGCACAAAACAAAGCATGGAAAAAGAGGAAACTCAACATCAAAGTGTATGCTTTTTTTATCAATGGAACCTGGGATATCGAAAAGATCATTAAAACTGCACTTTCAGATCTTGTTGCGACCATTCTTGTGACTCAAATTCACTACCAGCCCATGGTTTATGATCAACCAATCTGGAAGCCCAATGCAAATGGAGAATTCACTTGCTCGTCTGCCTGGGATTAGATTAGAGAGAAAAGAAACCAAAGTTTTTTCTGTCACAACCTGTCAACTATTTCTGTTGCTATAAACCAGGAAAGACACACTGTTTAAATAGTTCTTTCACAGTAAGTGGGAAGACACACTGTTTCTCCATTGGACCTCCACCACTAATGAAACAACAGACAAATGATCATGAGATTCTCTTTGTAGAATTCCATGGAAAAACAAGGAGACCGAGTTGATGGATGATCAAGCTTAGTACAAGGGATAAAATGTATAACATGGAGAAGGAATACCCTTAAAACATGCAAGAAAGTATACCTTTGCCAAAATATACTTCTCTTTTTCATGAAAGGCATCTTTGGGGCTTGGCTTGGAAGCAGATTGAATAGCATCAACATTTGTTAATCTGAATGAATTAGTCATTTTACATGAGGTAACACCAGCAAAACATAGTTTCTAAAAATATTTGAGCTAAATGAATGTTATAGCATAATGGCACATGGGAACATTATCTATCTGACAATGTGTACTTAATAGATAGGCTGACCCAGGTAGAATGTCAAATTGTAATGGAAAAATAGATTGTATATTAACTAGTTCAATTGAAGAATGAATAGAAGTGTGGAAATAATCTTGGGAACTGTTAAGTTGGAATTTTGTGATCTTTGATATCTCTCAACAATTCGTCTTTTCTTGGCTGGGAGAGGACCTTTCACATTAAATCTGAACCCAAATATCAATAAACATACAAGATCTATAGAAATTTATACCCATACAAGAATGACTTTCTTGTATATATTATCAACTAAGGGTACATACCCGTCACTTGGAAGTTGAAGCAACTCCTCCCACACCGAGTTACAATAAGAATTACCCAATGTGCGGAATAGATCCAAGATGGTAGGCTCCCAAACCCTGACATCTAATAATATGGACCTTACCTGCAAATGATAAGTATCTCAAATATCAATCAACTCAACATGCCCATATATCTTTCATTTTGTTACTTTCTGCGGACAGTAAGTGAAAACAAGTTATACTTCAAAATACATTTCCAAAAAAGATTCAATAGCTATTAACCTTCTATAATGAATAGTGTATTGTCATGAAAGTAATGAAAATACTCATCGTCTCAAATATAAATGCATGTGGACCAGTATAAAATTGAATAAACACCGTGAACTAAATGGAATTAATCTTTTTTTTAAGAACAAGGCAGATGTTTGTAGACAAGAGGAACAAAGAAATTTCAACATGGATAAAAATATACCTTTGAGATATGAACACCAAGGTTCCGATGAATGCTCGAGCATTCTATACAAATTAGGATGCCAAGATGTAAAGAAGCCCAATCAGGTTCTGAAGCACCACAGTCAGAGCACTTGTCATTTCTAGGAACTTCTCTTTGAATCTTAGAAACAGAAACAGAATCAGGCTGATTGACTCTTACAGAAGCTAGGGCATTTTCATCATTAACAGACCCTTGAACATTCAAAGAACCAGCATAGATATTGTTGCTACTATCAATGTCATTTTAGTTAAGGTCGCAAGTATTACCACAGTTGAAGCATATATATTTTAGTTAAACTCATCTCTTTCTTTTCTAGTCTTGGTCGAGTTGGTTCATTATCTGGCCAGTTATTAAGAATTTGGATATGCAGATAGATATAACATAGTTTGTGCAGGAATATAACATTATGCTGTCTGGTGCTATACTTATACCCTTTTAAAGTTAAAAAAAATTAAAAAAATTCAGTAAGTACTATTCTGTGACAGTAAGCTAGGGCCAGTTCACTATCAATGTGAAACCTATAAAGATTTCAGATGATCAGTTCACATTCTTTATTAACTTCTATCATCATATTCCTAAGGCACAATATCTAATGTCTCGCACAATGAAAGAGATGTAATGATGCATATGAAATTAAATTTGATCCTATTAATTATTGTATCAACATTCAAAGACAATGCTTGGTAAATCAAGTAATCACCTTAGGCTTCAACTTAAAAACTTGATCAAGATGTTAACTACATATTCATATGCAGTAATGACAAGAAACAATGGTAAGAGTTCCTATGGAATGTGTGATAAGATATACTAGCAGAGAGTAAAGTTGTCTACATGGTGCTCTTGACACTTCAAGCACCCAGCACCTCACTTTATGGAAAATAAACTAAGGAGGTCTTGATCATACGGTCGAAGCACTATAGCATAACCTCACAAATAATCAGTCCAATTGCATCTATTGGATAACAATTTAGTCACCTTACAAATAATTAGTCAGGAAACAAATAGAGATGTACGAAAAAAGTGTGTAAATTATCTCAATGATACGAGAAAAAAGTCAGTATATAATTATACAAAACATGAGATAAAATGTTGAGATACGTTTAACCCTGCACCTTCTCTGACCAACATTAGTGAGCGTACAACATTTTTCAAGAACGAGCTGGAGTGAGAAAACTAACCTGGTGATTCACCATACCTGGCTCCATATTTCAGGTTAGAACAGAACTTGAGTAACAAGTCATTTTGCAAATACTGCCTGCTGAGTATCCTTCCGCATAAAGTGGTATTCTCACCCCAAGTTCCTTTAATCGGTTCACTAAATCATAAAGAAATTCAAAGGTGAGATTGTATTGTTTGTTAAAATCCTCTTGCACACTTGGCTGGATCATAAACCACTCTCCCAACAACTTGTGTACATGAGAATGGATGATTCTCCAAGGCACTGGATATCGCTCACAAAACCTCAAATATTCTATCAGTAACTCAGCATGATCTAGCTTATCGTCTTCCTTCATTCCTGCAACACACAATCCCCATTCAGCAGTTCGATATCCAGCAAAGAGGGTTGGATTCTCAAGAAGAGGATCTACTGAAAGTACCCCATCAACACCAGTTTCTTCCAAGCAACTGTGTACATCATCGATATGTCAACATAGAAGACGGAAAGAAAGCTCCGAGTTGTCATCTATTGGTCCCACTATAAGTTTGGGCTCTCCTAGCTTCTTCCAATGAGACCACGCTCTCTCTATCTATGACTCCCCTTTCAAGTACCCATTTGAACGATTCAGAGTAACGACTGTGTTTCTTCTACATTCAGAGCAAGGAATGGATTAACTTGTAGGGTTTAGGGTATGAGATTTTTATTTGGGGAAAAACTTTTGATTTGGGCAAAAAAATAACTCCTATTTTGATATAGATAAAGAGCAGCTCCTATGTTAATTTGGGGTAAAATGTTTTTTAGAGTATATTTCTTTGTATATAATATTTCTTTTATGAGTTCCTTTATTGACAAATTAGAAATTAAGGGGGGGGGGGGCAGTTAAATATATTGGAGGGAATACAATATTTTAGTGAAAATTTTGGGAAAATTATAATGCTACACTTGTAAAGTGTTGTTTTTAAAATTATAAAAATAGCACACTTTAAAAGTGTAGTCATATGTGTAAATAGGTGTTGTCAATTATATCATAATCTGACAACGTTTATAAAGTGTAGCCTATACTACTAAAGAGCACGTTTTACAAGGGTTGCCAATATTATCGTTGCCAAAAGCTAAAAACTAAAGATACACTTTAAAAGTGTACCCAAAAATATTTTTGGCAACACTTTATAAGTGTTGTCTAGATTTAGTGTGGCCTTAGGACTAAAATGGTGTAGTGTATCCAAATAGAGGGTTTAAGGGCCGAGGGTATCAAGGGAAGTATCCACCTAGTAGGCCGATTCAAGTAGCTCTGCTGATTACTAAAGGTGGCATGGCAGGTGCAAGTGGTCAGATGGTTTAAAATTCATAGGCATCATAGTAAGGGTACTAAAGTCGTGGCATCCAGTTAGGTTCAACCGAGTTTTTCCAAAGGGGCACTCCTAGTAAAATTTTCTAAGAGTGTGGTGTTGTTGGTCTGTTTCCTCGAGAGTGTCCCATGATCAATCATCATGGGAGGTAGGATAAGTTAGGTCCATATTGCCAGTAGGGACAAGCCCCCAGAGCTCCTGTTTAGGGTACTAGGGGTGGTCCCCAAGGTACTGTTGGTGGTCCTTACGCAGGAAGATGGAGTGGTCTCGGTGGTCATATATATTCTTTTCCAAAGAGGCCAGAGGGAGAAACCTCGAATGTTGTTATAACAGGTTTTATCTCTATATCCCATCATCCTTCTTATGTTTTAATTGATATGTGGTCTACGTTTTTATATGTGTCTACTTATTATGCGTTGTGTTTCGTTTCTTCTTGTGAGCCTATGTATGTGCCTATGCATGTAGCTACCCCTATAGGTGATTCTTTGGTAGTGGATCGGGTTTATAGAACTTTTGTAGTGATCATTTTGGGGTGTGATACCTTTTTAGACCTTATTGCGTTAGATATGGTGGATTTCGACGTGATTCTAGGCATGGATTAGTTGTCTCCCTGTAATGTGATCTTGGATTATTTCTCCATGATTGTGAGTTTTTGTATGCCTGGTATTTCTCCTCTGGTATGCACCTGTTTTGATAGTCATATGCTGAGGGGTGCGATCACTTTTATCATTGCTCGGTTGTTTGTAGAGAATGGGTGTTTAGGTTACCTTGTTTATGTCTGTGATACTAGTGCTGATATTCCTTCTCTTTAGTCAATTCATATGGTTAGTGAGTTTATTTATGTGTTTCCTACTGATCTACCGGGTCTTCATCCTAATCCTGATATTGATTTTGTGATTGGCGTTGAGCTGGGTACATAAAGAGTTTCTAATTCCCTTTACGAATGGCTCCAACTGAGTTGAGTGAGCTTAATGAGCAGGTCTTAGACATCTTGGGAAAGGGGTTAATCCGACCGAGTGTATCTCTTAGGGTGCACGTGTCTTATTCATGAAGAAGAAAGAATGGTACCTTGTGATGTTAATTAACTAAAGGCAGCTTAACAAGGAGACCATCTAGAACAAGTATCCCATGTCACAAATTAATGATTCATTCAACCAGCTTCAGGGTATAGTGGTGTTCTATAAGATTGACTTGAGATTGGGCTACCACCAGCTAAGAATTAGGGAGGTGGACATCCCTAAAACTTCATGTAGGACTTGGTATGGCCATTTGATGAGTCAGAAATTTCTACTCATTTAGGAATTATTAATAAATGATTTAGTGTCCTAAATTCCTATTTTATGCTCATAACTGATGTTGAGATGTTGATTCATACTCTTAAATTTTACCTAACTAAAGAAGTATAAGCGATCGTTATCAAGTAAAGAACCCAACTTGTAGGTTGGGGTCGATCCCACGAGGAGTATGGTTTAGACTTAAACTTAACCTACGATTATATTCATGTAGTCAATATATTTTCGAGACAAGTAAGTAAAGGGGGGGGGGGTTGTGTAACAAATAACTGATTGTAGTTTAGACAACAAGTGAGCAAGATTTGAACTTTAGTTGTTATCAATGAGAGAAAGAAACTAGGGTGTAAGTATTCCCCATAAGCTCATAATGTGGTAATCCTAGTAATAGTGATCCTTTCCTAGTGTTTCATATGCAAAGTGGTAAGTTATGTATCCCTAAGTCCTTGGTCCGGAAAATAGAGAATTTCACCCCGCACCTTGGTCTGGCTACGTGTGTATAATTTACTAACCCTTACCTTTACCTCATATTTGACATCACATCAATGTATGGCTTAGTTTTCACCCTTGCACCAATTGACATTAGACTATTAAATAGTGTCACACTAAATCTATGTTGATAATTGTTTTCTTATTAACTACCTCCTTGGTCCGGCAAGTAGCAACAAGGCGAGTTCTAACGTTGGCCACCATTAAAAATACTTCTAAACGAAAGAATTATCAATGGATGCAACAACACTATTTAAGAATTATTTTGTTACTATTCATACTTTGTTAATCGTTCATGGTTTCCAAAACCTTAGTTGTGGATTTAGTTACCCATACTACCAAGAACACAATTCATATATTTAGAAGAAGAATTTATGAACTTACTTAATGAGTAGAAGAAACCCGTAATCTACAATTGAAAATCAAAGCATGAATCTTTCCAAAGAGAAATGAGGAAATCAAATTGCTAATGTTTGCAAGTTAATTCCCAAGAACACACCAAGAACTAAAGTTAAACAATAGTAGCTAACCACCAAAACGAGGTTTACATACCCTATTTATAGAAAAACTTGTCTCAAATAAAAAGTAAACAAAATAAAGAAATAAACTGCTGGACACGACTTCAATCGATGAGACTGACCTAAGGACCGTGGATTGACATACGGTCCGTAGGTCCCTTCCGTAGCCCAAGACTTAGACTTTTTCCACAAAGGTTGGAACCTTCAACTTTCTGATGCAAACGACGGACCTGCAGAATGAACCGCAGGTCGACCTACGGTCTCTGGCTCCCTTCTCGTGGCTCCACACTTTGAATTTTTCATCAGGTACTGAAACTCAAACTTTCTGATACAAACGACGAATGTGCAGGACGGCCCGTGGGTCGGTCTACGCTCCGTAAATGGATTCCGTAGTTCCACACTTGGTCAAGACTTCCCTGATGTTCCATCTCCGTCACCAACCTACGGAGCGTGACTGGACCTACGATCCGTAGGTCACCTCTGTAGATAGCTCCTTATGCAGAATTGCAGCTGATGTCTCTCTCGACCTCGTCCAAGTCTATTTCCTGCAAATATAGCACAATAAACATTAATTCTAATACAAAATGGCCCTAGACAGACACAACTCTTAAGTGAAATGTATGAAAAATACATTCAAGCTCAAGCAATCACATGGGTTTCTATCCCAACTCTCTTTTCTAGTGCAAATCATTTTTTCTTAGACTCAACAAGCTAACTCATTTGGATAAAAATATGACAAAGATTGACCAATAGACACACAACATACAATTTTTCACAATCACAAAGGTACCAATCCTCCGACAATGTAACTAGTGCCCTCACTTCAAACAAAATCCTTTTCACACAGAAGATAAGAATTTAGAGTTTTAGGATTCATTCAACAGTTATGCTCAGAATTGACTTCAAGTACAATTAGTGCTCAATACCATATGCTTGCCCTTATTTTCACTGCTTAGACTCTCCAAACTAGTTGCTAGGATCTCTATAGGACTTTCTTAGCTTCTAACGTAGGCTAAGGGTTAGGTGTGGTACACCTTGGTACTTTTTAGTGACTTTCGGCCCTCCTTGACATTACATTGGCTATTTACCTCTTCCTTGATCTATTTTTGGCACCTTTTCATTCCACATTCTTTCTCTTAACTCTTTTCAACATGGATGCTACTTTTGACTTTGTGCCACTTATTTTTATTCTTTTTCACTTGATGCTTTTTCTTTCACTTTATTTTTTAAATTTATTTTTCACACTTTCACTTATCACATTTTTGTTCTTTTCACACAAAGTCACATCCTCTTTCTTTCTTTTTCGCTTTTCAACACTAAACTCTTTTCATACCATTTTTCCATTTTGTTTCCTCTTTCGTAGCCACACTCAACTTAAGCATTTTGCATTAGTTGAGGTGCACATTGGCCGATGTCGGACCAGGGCGAAGATCAAGGTCACTTTTGACTTAGCCACTCTCAACTTAGGGTTTTGACCTAAGTTAAGGTGCACATGTCCAAGGAGGGACCGGGGCCAAGTCAATAATTTAAGGGAAGGTAAGTTAGGTGAATCAAAAGAAATGGTCAATTTTAGGCTCAAATATTTTGTTCAAAAGGGAACAATGCTACCATTGGTTAGATCATTTTAGGCTTAAGTGGGCTAATTTGAACAATGGCCTATGATCACTTCCCAACTTCTAGCATAGAATATCCTAGCAGGACCAACGGGGCAAGTTCTAGATTGGCACAAAACTGATTGAACATTCAATTATCCTCAAACACTCTTGGCACCTTGTTTCATTATCAGATTATCAGATTACCCAGTTCAAGTTTTTAGCTTAAATCATGCGGTCAAATCGGTTATTTCTTATGTCATACTTAGAGCCAACACATTCAAGTCATTAAAGCCTACCGATTTTAACACATATCACAACTTTTGGATGGGTATCAGTTTTCTTTCTTAAACATGCCATCATGCTTTATTCTTTCTCATGTTTCTACACATACAATCCTAACACATGGTGGTTCAACAAAAATTAAATATAGTCTCTTTGGGGAAAAGAACACAGGCAAGAAAACCCCAAGAGAGGACTATGAGTTGGGTTACTCAGACTTCACCCTATCACTCACAATCCATTTACCCCACCCCAACAAAATAGAGTGCAATTCTCCCCATTGCACAAAAATTAAAGAATAAAGAACTTGGTGAAGCAAACCTATGGCGCATAGCAGCGAAGACCTATCAACAAGTGGGTGGGTTCGATTTCTTGGAGCCCACTGGATCTATAATAGGGTCACCCTTAGTAGTACCCGCATAAACTGTCTCAGCACCCTCAGTAGTGCTAACATCTGCTCTCGTTGCACCATCAGTGGTGCTCACACTGCTAGAGGCACCAACACTAACCTCACTAGCCCGTTGCTAGCGTGTCTCCTCATCAACTATAGACGCCCTTTGAGCCTCCTCAAATTGCTGGCGCTCCCTCTTGCGAGCTCTCTTAGAATCAGTGTCCTCAGACGCCCGATTAGAGATGGGGACTTCCCAGCATGATGGGAAGAAGAAGGTGGAGACATCTAATCTCCGAATAGAGCATCTAACACCGTATCATCAAATGGTGCAGTAGGGGATGAATCGGGCTCAATCTCTGGTGAGCTAGAAGAATGTCAACATCAGCCCAGAGACTGGCTAACTCCTTTCGGAAGGCAGAAACATCAGTGGTGGGGACTGGCTTCTCCAATGCACGCAGTTCAAAAGCATCAAGGCGCTGGTGGGCTGCATGAACCTTACGATCCATCATCTGCTCCATCTGCTGCTCCACCCTAGTCTCTGACTCCTTAATCGCCCGCTGCATCCACGACCTCACATGTTGTAATAATGTTACCATCTGAGCCTCCAACTTCTAAACATGGGCTAGAGGCACAGTCGCAGACCTTGAAGAGAGAGTGGTTCTTGAGGTGCTAGGGGCCTGACTTGTGGCCAGAGAATGAGAGGCCAGGGTATCCTCAGTAGGGGCTGGAGGGGGAGGATCATCACCCTACATCTACTCCACATCAGCAACTAAGTCTGCTCCCAGTAGTGGCACCTCAACCTGCGGATCCCTGCACGGTTCGGCCACATTGGCCTCATCTCGAATCAGGCGTATATCGAGGGTCTTGGTCACCTAAATCAATTTATCACAATGCACCATAACTCCAGAGTCCCTGCACAGCTGAAAAATGGGGAATGGGAAGGGGTAAGTGGTGGTGGCCTTGAAGGCCTTCTCATTTATCTCCGAAATAATAATGCAGGCAAAATCCATCTCGAACCCAGCAACTAGGGCTGCCACCATGACTGTGTGGTCATAAGTAAGAACATTGTTTGCCTGCGTAGGAGACACTCTATTTCGCACCAATATCTAGAAGAATTTGACCACAAAAGTCAAAGTGGCCTTCTTGATGCCTCTACTCTGGTTGCTGACCTACTCGGCCCTCTCTTTATCTGTAGGAAGGTGATGGGCCAACCAACACAATAATGTCTCCATCTGCTATGCATTCCTTAAGAATTCCCCGTTCCTCACAATGTCCCAACGATAATCAAATTTGCCCATGTTGATCACTAGAGTGTGGCCCGGGTCGTAGAGGAATCTGTGGATAGTAGCCTCCGATATATCCACTGAATACCCACGAACTAGTGTATCCCTGAGTGGAGGCTGCGATGCGGGCTTGACCCGTCTGTCAATGGATCCTCGAAGGGTGGCTGCATAGGAAGCATAAAACTCCCTCACGATCTCCTCAATATAGGACCCTGGGCTACGGGCCATCCACTCGCACCTGTTTCTCATAAAGAGTGCATAGATGTCTGGCATAGTATGAAGGCTGCATGTTGTCACGACCCAAGCCTAGGGCCTAGACGTGACATGGCGAATGAGGAACCCGAAGGAACCCCAAACAAGCCTCTTAAACTTGTCATCACACTTCATCGGTCGCGGAAGTACATTCAACATTAATTAACGGGAAATAGGAACTAAGGCAAATCATTTCAAAACGACATCATAGAATAAGAGTCAAGCTCATTTACAAAATACTTGTCCAACGCACACCTCTACATACATAGATAGGACGGGGCCATGACATTCTACCGGCTCCCCTCATAGTCAAAATACAATTGCAAGCTAAAGTCTCAAAACATAGGAGTAGGAAACATAACATAGCCCTCGAATCATTGAGGACTCACCAACAAACTCGGATAAGCGTCGTACTAGCCACGTGAATGGAGAGAAGGATCAAGAGTAGCTCCGGTCCCTACATGGTGACATCATGTAGGCAAAATATGCGTTAGTACTTGGAATGTACTAAATATGCGGGGTGCAACACA
>NW_006238980.1:1538139-1570248 GCF_000226075.1 Solanum tuberosum | reverse complement strand
GGGCATAACTTCTTCGTCCGAACTTCGAATGAGGTGAAACGAAGTGCGTTAGGTAGCTAACTCAAAGGGCTTTCCATGGATATATTATTGGCCACCAAATAATTTGTGTGCTAGGAGATATGACCCTCCAAAGTAGACCCTCGAAAAAGGCTTCACTTGGAAATTTTGGATTTTGATACGGTTGCTCTAAAATTTGGGTTAGACCCATTTCCCACTCAATTTGACCCCCTAAACAAGAATATGAAGTCGGATTTTTGAAAAACGAAACGGATTTTGAGATATATGGAAATTACAATTATAGGTGTTTCCGAAGCACATTTTCGGGCATTTTTGGGGTCGTTTCACATGTGAGAGCCCGACGCTTCTCAGTTATCAATCGAGCCATCATATCTTTCTCATTCAACATCCGGTGATCCTTTTATATTTGCCATTGACCACTTACACACCACCGGTTGGTCTCCTCAGCAACTATAGTAGGGTCAGTGATTGGTGGTACTGGAATGTCCCCCACACTAGTAGTCTCATCAAACGAGGAAGTCCTCTCATGTCAACTAGAGTCGGATACGGAGCCATAATCAGAGCCGAAGCCAGTAGCGGACTCAGAGCTGGAAGCAAAACTAGTTGGTGAACCGATCGGTGTATCCCCTCATCAAACTGGGGGGAAGTGACCACGTCATAAGTCACCTGCCGGGATTGATTCCGGGTAGTGCGAGGGGCTATGGGGGATGTCCTGGTGGCAGGTGGAACATATGCGGGATCAGTCTCCGCATCAGTGTCTTCATCAATTAGCCAAAGAGTCGGTGCCACGGAGTTGGACTTGTCCTTTGGTGTCCAAGTCGGTGTTTTGTTAGGAGCCATGGTACCTGTGGAGGCTTAGTTAGTACCAAAATAGACCAATGACACACTCGATTTTTTTTTTAGAACCAAGAATGAACCAAAACGAAAAACAAAAAAAATTATGATAGTAGCTTCAGTGGCCATCTACGGTGGGTACCTATGGTCCATAGGTTGACCTACGGTCAATGGGCCCCCTCCGTAGGTCAGAGGTCCCAAAAAGTTGGGCTGTGATGGGAACCACAGATGTGCAGAATGGTCCGTACATTGACCTACAGACCGTAGTCCACCTCCGTGGTTACACACTTAATGGATTCTTCATGTGTACCAGACCCACAGACCTGATCTACGGTCTGTAGGTTGACCTACGGTCCGTCGACGGGGTCTCGTGTGTCAGATTTGTGCCAGGTATCAAAGATGCTTCATATGTAAACCACTTTTTCAATCATTCAAACAATAACCCTAAGTCCAATCATGCATTTCAACATACTTTATGATAGTTTGTCATCTCTAGGGTTCCGATCACTCATTATTTAACATTTATTGCATACAAAATGAGGAACCCTTAATCGAAACTTCCATTTAGACTAGTTTACCCAGATTTATTTGATAACAAAGACAACACAACCACATTCTATCATCCCAAGGGTGTTTCGAACTATAGTTTTTCATGCATTTTCATACAAAAACAACACAAGGTCAAGATCCACTGCATGACTTCATATATTGAACATTGAATATCAAAATTCAGAGTTAAGTTGAAATCGTTTACTTTACATGTAATTGAAGTGGGTGATTGTGTGATGCTAAAACTCCTTAGACCTTTTTGACAACGAACCCGGACCTTGAACTATTTTTATGATGGAGAATGAGAGTGCTCAGATTTTGGGGAAAGGAGGATTGGAAATTTGGGATAAGGGAAGATGATTATGGGAAGAGAGAGTGATTTGGGGGATTTATGACAAAGTTATGGGATTTGAATGGGTTAGAAATGGTTAGGAGAGAATAGGGGATGTGGGGGATGAATTTAAAAATGAAGATTTTTATTAGAAAGGGGTCCAGGTGGGGTCGGGTAAAGCCTAGGTTTTGATCCACGCCACCTCATCTATGTGTTGTGGGTCGACCTATGGACCGTAGGTGACTCTTACACTTAGAAAAATTAAGGACTTACATGGGGTCTACGGACACCATTCACGGTCCGTGGATGGACCCACGGACCATCGATGGAGTCCATAGACCTCTACACAGACCTTTTTCTGCAGATTTTGCTTTTCATCCCTACACATGTAGCAACCGTTAGGCCTTTGTTTTTACATTTTCTGGACACTTTTTAGACACGGACCCTATACTATATCTAGCAAACACTAAAAAAAAATAAAAATACCAAACTAAAAATTACAGAAAATCAACTAAACAGAGAAAACTCCTAAATCGAAAAGAAAAACCTATAGTTGGCTAGATTGTACATCTTCGGTTGCCTCCCAAGAAACGCTTGATATAACGTCGTGGCACGACGCATGCCTTTTGATTACTCAGACTTCATCAAGATAGTAGGCCTCAACCACCACTTGCACATTCTCCTTTTTACCCATGTAGACCTTGTTCCTTTGCCTGTTTACCTTGAAACTTGTTCCCTCATTGTTCTCGAGCTCAACCGCTCCATGTGGGAACACTTGGCTGACTATGAATGGCCCGGTCCACTTGGACTTGAGCTTGCAAGGAAACAAGTGCAACCTAGAATTGAATAGAAGAACCAGATCACCCACAACAAATTCACGCTTTCCGAACTTTTAATCATGATACTTCTTCGTCTTCTCCTTGTATAAGGATGAACTTTCATAAGCTCTTAGACGAAAGTCATCAAGCTCATTGAAGTCAATTACTCTCTGATTCGATGTGGCGCCCCAATCCAAATTCAACTTCTTTAGCGCCCACATAGCCTTATGTCGGGTAAAGCCTAGGTTTTGACCCACGACACCTCGTCTACGTGTTGTGGGTCGACCAACGGACCGTAGGTCCGGTCCATAGGTCCGGTCCATAGGTGACTCTTACACTTAGAAAAATTAAGAACTTACATGGGGTCTACGGACACCATTCACGGTTCGTGGATGGACCCACAGACCATAGATGGGGTCCATAGACCTCTACACAAACCTTTTTCTGCAGATTTTGCTTTTCATCTTTACACATGTAGCAACCGTTAGGCCTTTGTTTTTACATTTTCTGGACACTTTTTAGACATAGACCCTATACTATATCTAGCAAACACTAAAACAAAAATAAAATACTAAACTAAAAATTACAGAAAATCAACTAAATAGAGAAAACTCCTAAATCGAAAAGAAAAATCTATAGTTGGCTAGATTGTACATCTTCGGTTGCCTCCCAAGAAACACTTGATATAACGTCGTGGCACGTCGCATGCCTCCTGATTACTCAGACTTCATCAAGATAGTAGGCCTCAACCACCACTTGGACATTCTCCTTTTTACCCATGTAGACCTTGTTCCTTTGCCTGCTTACCTTGAAACTTTTTCCCTCATTGTTCTCGAGCTCGACCGCTCCATGTGGGAACACTTGGCTGACTATGAATGGCCCGGTCCACTTGGACTTGAGCTTGCAAGGAAACAAGTGCAACCTAGAGTTGAATAGAAGAACCAGATCACCCACAACAAATTCACGCTTTTCGAACTTTTAATCATGATACTTCTTCGTCTTCTCCTTGTACAAGGCTGAACTTTCATAAGCTCTTAGACGAAACTCATTAAGCTCATTGAAGTCAATTACTCTCTGATTCGATGTGGCACCCCAATCCAAATTCAACTTCTTTAGCGCCCACATAGCCTTATGTTCTAGCTGTACCGGCAAATGGCATGACTTCCCATATACAAGTTGGTACGGGGACATATCTATCGGAGTCTTGAATGTGGTGCGATAGGCCTATAGATCCTCATCAAGCCTTATAGACCAATCGGTTCTATAAGCATTCACTGTCTTAGCAGGGATTTGCTGGATATCTCTGTTGGACTCTTAAACTTGCCCACTAGACTGCGGATGGTAAGGAGTGGCTACATTGTGGCGGACGCCATATTTCTCAAGTAGCGCCTTGAACAACTTATTACAGAAGTGGGAACTTTCATCGTTGATAATCACCTTAGGTGTATCAAATCGGGAGAAGATATTTTTTTTTCCAGGAATGCGGTGAAACTTATAGCTTCATTGTTTGAAAGTGCAATTGCTTCCACCCATTTTGACACATAATCCACCGCAACAAGAATAAAATTCATCCCATGTGAGCTCACAAATGGACCCATAAAATAAATGCCCCAAACATCAAACAACTCAATCACCAAAATTGGATTCATAGGTAGCTCTCGCCTCTTTGAAATTCCTCATTCTCTTTGGCAACAATAACAAGACTTGGTAAAATCTTGAGCATCTTGGTGGATTGTAGGCCAATAATACCCAGACTGCAAAATTTTATGCGCAATCCGAATACCACTATGATGCCCACCAACAGGCGAATAGTGACACGCCTCTAGTATACTCATTATCTCAACCTCGGGCACACAACGATGAATAATCCCATCAGCACAAATACGGAACAAATAAGGCTCATCCCAAAAGAACTTCTTCAAATCACGCATAAATTTTTTCCTCTGGTGAAGAGACAAATCCGATGGAACCAAATCACTTGCCAAGTAATTAGCAAAGTCTGCGAACCAATGAATCAGATCATGAGAAGCCTCCAATATATGTTTATCTAGAAAAGCATCATTAATTTCAGCCGCATCTCCTAGCTTGAGCATAGCTTCTTCTTTTAATCTGGACAAGTGATCAGCAACTTGGTTTTCTGTCCCCTTTCTGTCTTTCACCTCAAAGTCGAACTCTTGCAGCAATAATACCCATCTAATCAACCTCGGTTTTGCATCCTTCTTAGCCATCAGATACCTCAATACAGAATTGTCATTATGCACTATGACCTTCGTACCAAGCACGTAGGATCAAAATTTCTCGAGTGTGAAAACCACAACAAGGAGTTCCTATTCAGTCACTGTATAGTTCTTTTAAGCCATATTTAAAGCTTTACTGGCATAGTAAATACGATGAAGAATCTTCTTTCACCTCTGTCCAAATACCACACCAAGCGCCACTCCACTCACATCACACATTACTTCAAACAGTTGCCCCAAATCTGGTGAAATAATGATAGATGTGGAAACTAGATTTTCCTTCAACTCTCAAAATGTTCTCAGACAAGCATCATCAAAATCAAACTTACACTCCTTTTCGAACAATTTGCATAATAGGTGTGTAATTTAGGAAAAATCCTTGATAAACCTCCTATAAAAGCCTGCACGCCCAAGAAAACTTCTAACACCTTTAAAATAGATATGTGGTGGAAGCTTTTCTATTACCTTGACTTTTGCTCTGCCAACCTCAATGACCTTCTCATAAATCCGATGACCTAGAATGATCCCCTCTTTAAGGGCATGAAGTGGCACTTTTCCCAATTGAGCACAAGATTGCACTCTTCACACTGTTTCAGTACCATGGCCAAATAATCCAAGAAACCATCAAAGGAGTCACATACCACAGAGAAATCATCCATAAATACCTCAATAGTGTCCTCCAGCATATCCGAAATGATTGACATCCTGCAATGCTGGAGGTCGCTGGAACATTACACAACCCAAATGGCATCCATTTGAAGGCGAAAGTCCAATAAGGGTAAATGAATGTGGTCTTATCTTGGTCTTCCGGAGCTATGGAGATGTGATTGCAGCCCGAATAAGCATCAAGAAAACAATACTAACCCTTAACAACAAGGCAGTGCAACATCTGATCCATGAACGACATAAGGAAGTGCTCATTTTCTGTCCAAGCATTAAATATCTGGTAGTCCATGCAGACTTTCCATCCAGTCACGGGCCGCATCGAAACAAGCTCATTTCTCACATTAGGTATCACAGTCATCCCACATTTCTTGGGTACACACTGAACAAGACAAACCCAACTACTATTTGCAATGGGATAAAGGACTCGAGTATCCAACCACTTGATGATCTCCTTTTTCTCTACCTATTGCATAGGCGGATTTAATCGTCTTTCGTGCTCAATACTAGGCTTGTGATCCGGCATGAGTTGGATTTTATGAGAAAAAATGCCAGGAGAAATCCCAATAATGTCCGCAATAGTCCACCCAATAGCCCTTTTGAGCCTCTTGAACACAGAAACCAAAGCCTCAACTTGTTCCGCAATCAAATCGGCCGCAATGATGACCGATAAAGTACCATTTCTCCCCAAGAAAACTTACGTAAAGTGTTATGGTAGAACCTTTAGCTCCAATTTTGAAGCCTCTTCAATAGACAATTTTGCGGGTGGAGATTTGCGATTCTTCATATCTAACTCAAGTTTCTTTGGTTTGGAACGAAATTCAAACCTATGTAGTGTGGCGACCAATTCATTATAGTCATCAATACCATCACCCTCAAAATTCATCATAACCTCTGCCAATGCATCAACACCCAATCGCTCTTCAATAGACACCTCAAAACCTCGCTCTACCATATGATTCATCACTGATACGGACTTGAGCGCAATACCCTGCTTCATAGACCTACAGATATGGAAAGTAACCTCTTCATTGTTCAATCAGAACTTCATTTGCCCCTTTTCCATATCGACCAAAGCGCGCCTAGTAGCAAGGAATGGCCTCCCTAGAATGATGGAAACCTAGAAATCAACCTCACAGCCAAGTATCACAAAATCCGCCGTAAAGATAAACTACTTCACTTTCACAAGCACATCTTGGAGAACACCATTGGGCTTCTTCACAGTTCTATCGGCCTTGAGTAGTCGCATATCAGTCTATTTTGGAGTCTCTAAACCCAACTTCTTGTAAATTGACAATGGCATCAGATTGATACTTGCACCCAAATCGCACAACGCCTTCGCAAAGCATAACAGCCCGATGGTACAAGGAATAGTAAAAGCAACAGGGTCCTCTTTCTGCTGCACAAGTGACCTAGTAGTAATAGCACTACAATGTTGCAACTTTTCCTCATCTTCAAAATTAACGGCCCACTTCTTAGTCACCAAATCTTTCATAAATTTCGAATACCCAAGCATTTGCTCCGAAGCTTCTATCAACGGAACATTGATGGAAAGTTGTTTCAACATACTAATAAACCTGCGAAATTTCCCTTCTTCATTCTTCTTCACCAACCTTTGTGGGAATGAAGTGGAGGTCTAGGCATGGGGACAACTTTTTGGGTTATCTCCACTTCTTTCTCTGTAGCATTCTTGGACTCTCCAGTAACCTGAATATCCTTATCATCTTTCTCATAAATAATCTCAACCTCAAACGTCATAGGTGGATCAATGGTCTGCTTACCCCCTCGAGTAGTGACTGCTATACAATGCCCATCATTCTTCCAATTTTGGATGGTGTTGCTAGGAAGTGTGCTAGGCTGAAGTGGTTTTACTGTAGTAGACAACTGATTCATCTACTGCTCAAGTTGCATGATCGACACTGCATGGGAATCAACTTTTTGACCAATAATACCATACAAGTCATTTAGCATCTCCTTCACATTTTCATCAGTCGAATCAAACCTCTTCATCATCTTCTGCATCATATCCTCAATCCGTGACATACTACCCCCAGCATTCTTATTGCCAGATTCTTGATTTTGTGCAGGTATATAAGGCCCATCTCTATCATTCATGTTTCCATAGTTGTTTCGGTTGTAGTTGTTGTCACGATTGTAGTTCCCATCCCGGACAATATTGCCCCTCTCGATTGTAGTTACCATAGTTCCGACCTCGGTTTCCTTGACCCTGGTACTAATTATCCGAATTGGAACCTTGGGCGTTTTCTTGGAAACCCCTTGTCTGATCATTCACCACATAAGTATCTTCTTCATAGTAGCATTCCTCAACCGGGGGTGGTGGATTTCTACTCAAATAATTCACATCATTTACCCTTTTGGCACCTCCCATCACATGCTTCAACACCAACCCTAGTTCGATCCTCATCTGAGCCATCTTCTCACGAATATCATCAACAGATTTACTAGGTGCAGATTGAACTGTAAAAGTTCTCCTTCCTGTGTCTAACTTTCTAGTGCTCCATGCTTTATTATTTCAGGAAATCTTCCCCAGTTTCTCAGCGATCTCCTCAAAAGTGCACTCACCATATGACCCTCCTGCGATAGTATCAAGCACAGTCTTACTAGAGGGGTAAATAGTTATAATCAGATTTATTACGATTTATATCTATATCCTTTAGCAGGCGAATAATTTCTAAAGAATTATTAATAGCAATAATGGACTAACAATTCTTAATATTACGACGAGTAAAATAGCTAAAATTACCTAAATGGTAAATCTTTTTGAATGGTTCTTCTGGTATACTCCTGTTTTGTAAATCATTTTCTAACTTCACAATCTTAGTAGATTGTGAAGATAAATTTATACTATTCAAAATGTTCTGGTTATTTTCAATATGATTAAAAATACTGTCTAATGGACTTACAAAACAAAATTTATTTCAACAAGTAAAAATAACAATAATCAACATGCTAGTAAGTATATGGGGGATATTAAAATACATATCAAAGATCCAAATAGAAGTTCTAAGGGAGGTTCTTTTGGTTTTACAACAGTTCTTAATCCTAGAATCATCTTAGCTACGGGACCACCATCAACAGGTCTAGACGCTCTCCTGGCTATAGTGACCTTACAAATTTGGCTGACCAACGTACGAATCGGATATTAATCGGTTACCTTATACTCTTAGGAAAGAACAAATACTTCACACCAAATATAGAAACGATATATATGAACATGATAAGTATGATAATAAACTTATATATACAAACAGCATGTTGAAAATTATTAAGATACTATATTAAAATAATTTTCCCATGCCTTAGACAGTATATATACTTAGTTGCTCATACTAAGTACGTATACTGCCAACATGGCTCTGATACCAATAAAAGGATCTTAAGTAATGCAAAATTTATAAAAGAAATAACTTACCAAAAACTAACGTTTATTGAATATCTTCAAACATAGCTTACAAGAGAGAATATAGAAAGAGAGAATAGAGAGAGGTTTTTAGAATAATATTGGATATTTTCTTGTGTAATTGAAAGCCTCTTTAAAACCCCCGGATATAGTTACTAAAATAGCTAATCTCCAAAAAACTTTTGAACAAGAAATATGTTCCGATTTTCCAAATGCTTTTTGGGAAACGCAAAAAACATATTGTTGATTTACCATACATTGAGGGATTTAATGAACAGGCTATTACCACCAAGGCAAGGCTCATTCAAATGAATCATGAAATGATGGAATTCTGTAAGAAAGAGATTGACACTCTTTTAAAAAATAAGATTATCAGGATTTCTAAATCCCTTTGGAGTTGTTTTGCTTTCTACATTAATAAAAATGCGGAGAAAGAAAGAGGAGCACCAAGAATGGTAATTAATTACAAACCTTTAAACTCCATTTTAAAATGGATCAGGTATCCTATACATAACAAATGAGACCTTTTGAAAAGGACTTTTAAAGCTAATGTTTATAGCAAGTTTGATATGAAATCGGGTTTCTGGCAAATATAGATTTCGGAAAAAGATAAATATAAAATTGCTTTCAACGTCCCGTTTGGACAATATGAATGGAATGTATTACCTTTTGGGCTCAAGAACGCCCCTTCTGAATTTCAAAATATCATGAATTTTATATTCTTTGTTGAGAGCCATTATAGGCAATACCTGTGAAACAATAAATTCAAAAGATTCTTCTTTTGGAAAAGCTTCCACCACTTATCTCTTTTAAGATGTTATAAGTTTTCTTGGGTATGCAGGATTTTATAGGAGGTTTATCAAGGATTTTTCCTAAATTGCACACCTATTGTACAAATTGCTCGAAAAGGAGTGTAAGTTTGATTTTGATGATGCTTGTCTGAGAGCATTTTGAGAGTTGAAAGAAAAGCTAGTTTCCTCACCTATCATTATTTCACCAGATTTGGGGCAACCGTTTGAGGTAATGTGTGATGTGAGTGGAGTGGTGCTTGGTGTGGTATTGGGACAGAGGCAAAATAAGATTCTTCATCCTATTTACTATGCCAGTAAAGCTCTAAATATGGCTTAAAAGAACTATATAGTGACTGAATAGGAACTCCTTGTTGTGGTTTTCGCATTCGAGAAATTTTGATCCTACGTGCTTGGTATTAAGGTCATAGTGCATACTGACCATTCTGTATTGTGGTATTTGATGGCTAAGAATGATGCAAAACCGAGGTTGATTAGATGAGTATTATTGCTGCAAGAGTTTGACTTTAAGGTGAAAGACAGAAAGTGGACAGAAAACCAAGTTGCTGATCACTTGTCTAGATTAAAGGAAAAAGCTATGCTCAAGCTAGGAGATGCAGCTGAAATTAATGATGCTTTTCCAGATAAATAGGTATTGGCGGCTTCTCATGATCTGATTCCTTGGTTAGCAAACTTTGCTAACTACTTGGCAAGTGATTTGGTTCCATCTGATTTGTCTTTTCACCACAGGAAAATATTTATGCGTGATGTGAATAAGTTCTTTTGGGATGAGCCTTATTTGTTTCGGACTTGTGCTGATGGGATTATTCATCGTTGTGTGCCCGAGGTTGAGATAATGAGTATACTAGAGGAATTTCTTACACCTTTAGAAATTATCGCATTACCGATTATGTGGATACTGACAATCCATTGAAGACCAGAAGATTCTATGAAGCTATTCTTACTGATACGAATTCAATAGAAATTGAGAATTCTAGATATGCAAACAACTATATATTAATTATTCAAGGTTTACTATCAAGAAAATCTTGGATCCATTTGAATGGTTTGCAGACCATTTACATACCCCCATTGCTTTGACAATGACTCACAAACCACAAACTTATAATTGGTATGATTATAAGGCAGCATGGATGAATTTCCTTTATTTGAGACCAAGACATACTTGGTTCGTAAAGTATAGTCCAAGTATTATCAAAGCACCCATCCCCAGATGGTTCTACGAGTGGTGGAATTTATTCGGAGGAATTGAGAAAATTCTTCCCCAACAATTTCTCAATAGGTTTGATGATTTCCAAACCAAAGAAGAAATTACTACTCTACCAATGCATATTAAATTATGCAAGTATTATATTCAGAAAAGGATATCCTATATTGTTTCTTGGAATTTCTCAAAAAATGATTTTGAACGCATTCAATATTTGTGCAAACAAATTCAAGTCAAAGGTTGGATTCCCAAACAACCAAATGCTAAAGTCTAAGAGAAGGCAAGATCCTCTACAAAGAATTTATCCAAAGCAACTCTCAAACCAAATTTGAAAGAATCATTGGATAACATGGAAAAATATGATGAACAACAGATCATGAAAATGATTGAAGACGCAGCTTCCACAGAATGAAGTAGTGAAGACAATGGAGACATGTGTGATCCCAAAGGTTTAGCCATGGCTTACATGGATCCTGATTATGAATAGGAAAAAGACTCTTATTGAAAAATAGAGGCAAAGCCGGAATTGTTTTTCCACATAGTGGCATTTCACTATTCTAAATTAGCATCCATTGAGAAGCTTCAAGACAAAATACTTTTGAGAAAAGATGTTCCATTATATCTCTTTAGTCAAAAAGAGATTCCCACTCAAGTCACTTTTGAAAAAGAAGTAGACCCTAGTGCCTTCCACTATGAGAAAAATATTCTCCAAAAAGAAGTAGATCCTAGCCTTACACTTGTATGCTTGAGATATAAAGGCAACCTCTTCCTCTCCTATATAAAGAGGCTTTCATTTACACTTAGAGGCATCAGAAAATTTCAAACATTATTCTGAAAACCTCTCTCTATTCTCTCTTTCTCTATTCTCTCTTGTAAGCTATGTTTGAAGATATTCAAACATAAGATCCTTTAACACTTGTATGTTTGGTAAGTTATTTCTTTTATAAATTCCGCATTACTTAAGATCCTTTTCTTAGGCATGCGTGCTTTTATAATCGATTCAAAATGTGTGTTGTTGGTAGAAAGTCATGATGAGTTTTGAGGTATGTTGAAAGAAGTGATGCTTAAAAGAGTTTGTATAGGTTGCTCCCAAGGGAGAGATAATGTGCTTAGATAGAAAGATCATTGAGTATCCTTGATGTTCATGATTTAGGTTGACCCGAATTTTCACCTTGAGTGGTGTTGGTAAGGTTGTTTGTGACCAAGAGTTGTTTAATGAGAACATTCCTAGTTTAGAAGTAGCAGTTGGGATCTTAGACCAGCAAGTTAAGAAATAGAATAGTAAAGAAGTTGTTTCCATGGAAATTTTGAGGAATGGTATCCTAGTTACGGTTTTGGTAAAGGATGCTACTAGAATTGACAAAGGAGTCCTTCTGGATGAAGGCACCGGTAAGTTGATAGTTTCTTTGGTTGTCTATGCTATTTTCATGTTAGCCTAAGTATGGGTTAACTCCCAAAGGGGAAGGTGGTTTGAGAGTTCTGATATACTTATCTCTTTCCTTCTATCCCTATTTGAGCGTAAGATAAAGAGTTCCTTTTTGGCTTGTTTCATGTCTTGGAGTCATGTGTGATTATATGTTTCCATGGTCTCCTTATGTTATACATGTTCTTGATGAATTCATGTTTAATGATAAAATGAGTTTTCATGATCTTTATGTTACTCATGTTGATGTGCATTTAGTATGAGTTGCCAATATGCTTCATGAGGTGAATTGTTAAACATGCCTAAATGTGCTTTTAAGAATAATTGCATAATTGTTCATGATGATGTGATGAGCACGATTTAAGTTGGAGAAGGTAATTCCTCCAATGAAATGAGAAATGTGATCTTTCATGCATAATGGGTTTGTAGATGTAGTGCCTACTTTCTTGTGTTGCATGGAGTATGTTTGAGATGGAGTTGATATTTCCTCCTATGTTTTGTGCATTGATTATGATGTTTCATGCATGATGTGCTGCTAGTCTTGAGTTTTTATTTCCCTAAAGTGTTTAAAGTGTCATTCAAGGACGAATGTTTCCAAGGGGGAAATATTGTTACGACTCAGAAAACTAGTAGGTGAGACTAGAGCCTTACGAGTGTGTTGTTGAGTTTGATATGGGGTTTGATGTTGTAAAATGAGTTCCCGAGCATAGGTTGAGGGATTTAGGGGTTAAACGTCAAGGTACGACTCCCCAAGGACCAACAAAGGACCTTGAGAAGGACCCTACAGTCTAACCCCCAAAGCTGCCCAAAACCAAACAGCTATAAAAAGTCCAAGGACCTACAAATGGGACCTACGCCCCGTAGGTCCATCCACGCTTCGTTGGGGTGATCCATAGGTCAAGAGACCCAAATGGTGAGTTGGTGACCCAAACCACGGACCTACAGAATGGGGCGTGAGCGCACCTACGATCCGTAGGTGTAGGGGCGTAGGTCACCACTGAAATCTGCCCAAATTCGGCCAAGTTGGGGGCAAAGTGGTAAATTCCTAGGGTCGTTAGATTAGTTAGGGGTCCGTTTATTTTGATTAATTAGAGTTATTTAAGGCTTTCTAAAGTATTAAACACCCTTTTACAATTCATTATTCCCAAAACTCAGAAATAGAAACCACCTCCTCTCCAAATATTCTCTGTCTAAAAACCTCCATTGGAGAAGAAGAAGTCAAGGTTTGGTGTTCAAGAGTTCATCTTTCTCACTCAATTTCGTGGAGTTTCTTAAATAAAGGTACGGTAGTTTTCATCCTTGGTTAGTTTCCACCCAAGGAGCCCCTTCAAATATACTTTCAAAGTTTCCCAAATCCCCCAAAAGTTAGGGTTTCAATCTTAGTCATGGTTTCAATTTCTAAACGTTTTCAAAGGTGGAATTATGATGAACTGTGATTGAATTAATGAATTAATGTTGTTTTAAGGTAGAATTTCTCTATGAACCCATGATTCCCCCAAAATAATAATTTGTGAATTGTGATTTGGGATTGATTGATTATGGAAGCATGTGAAGAGTTTTAGTCAATATAGATTTAGTTTATTGAATTATGTCATTATTCATGCCTAAATTGTAGAATTCTAGGTGTGTTCGTGAACTGTGATTCATGGCCTTGAAGGGTAAAGTATGAGCGATTGATGTATAATCATGACACTATGTAGATGCTTTATGATTTTAATGAAAGTAATGTGATCATGTCAAGAATGTAATTGTGTTATTATTGAAAGGTTGTCTAAATTGTACACTTATGAATGATGATGATATGTGAAAGGTTTCTTCAATGTAATGTTACATCTTGAATTAGTAGGCTTAGGGCATCCTCTTCTTGTGTAAATGAAATTAATGTTGATTGATGTATCTTGAATTGGTAGGCTTAGGTCATCTTCTTCTTGTGTAAATGAAAGTAATGTTGATTGATGTACCTTGAATTGGTAGACTTAGACATCATCTTCTTGTGTAACTAATGTATCTTGACTTAATGAACATGAATCGATAGGCCAATGGCATTCCTTTCATAAATTACTAATGATGTATTCTAAGGCTTTGTCTTGAATCAATAGGCCAATGGAATTCATTTTGTAATGAGCCAATGTACTAATGTAATGATGATTCTTGAATCGATAGGACAATTACATTCCTTTCATAATGAGTCAATGCACTAATGTAATTATGAATCAGGAATCGATAGGCCAATGGCATTCCTATCATGAGGATTCAATGAGCTATCCTAATGATGTACGATGAATCGATATGGCAATGACATTCCTTTCATGTGTGCAATAATGTACCTTGGGTCAATAGGCCAATGGAATTCCTCTCAAGTGTGATAATGATAATGAAAATGAACTACTCTATGGGAATGGAGAAAAAGTACTAAGTGAATATGGTAAGATAGAAGCTCTTCCCATGTTAGGTCAGGTTTCAATGAACATCTTTCCTATCCCATAACTATGTGCCCACATAGGTTATTAGCTAGTGGATCTACCTAAGCTAAAATTTTACCGGTCCTACCTTAGGCAAGTAGACCAACCCTTACGATGTGGGATAGTACATCGAATTCCATGTTAAGCTCACATGGTCTATGTCGGTTAAAGCTTATTTCCATCATGTGAGAGACGTGCTATGGTTTCTCAAGAGGTTCTATGAAGTGTGGGTGGTAGTATGGGATGCCATTCATACATTGCACGAGCAGGCTTTGAGAGGGCTATGGTGTGATTCTCCAATGTTTTAATGACTAATGAATGAGTGTGCTCTTAATGAAGCTAATGAGAATGTTGACTTAAATGCTTAATGTAATGATGCATGCTTTACTTGGATTGTATTATGAGTTACTTTCCTTGTCATGACTTATGAAATTTATGTGTTCCTTACGTATGAGTATTGACTCAAGATGTAATGAAGAATAGTAAGTTCATCTATGGTGGCCTCAAAGTGGTACTTAGTAGGAACAGTAGTATGGGATGCCATTGTTACATTGCACAAGTATAGCTTAGGGTTACTTAAGGTGAATGTTCTAATGTGATGTAATGACTTATATGATGATTATACTTGTATCTTATGCCTTTTTCTAAAGTTCATGAGGTTTTCTAAAAATTGGCATAATCCATGGTTTTCAACAAAATATCCTTTTTAAGCATGGTTTTTGCATGGCTATCATACTTAGTACATTTTTGTGTGCTAACCCATATTTTTACATTTTTACAAAAGTGTTGGGTTTGGAAACTTGATGTTCTATTCTTGGAAGATAGGTTTCTAAGCAGCAAGGAGTTGAAGATTTGGCGAGTCCTCATAGTTTCGAGGACAAACCCACCTTTTCCTATATGTCTTTTATTTTATGTTTAGAGGATTTGTATGAGCTATGTCCTAAAGTTTTATTCAAAGTGTTGTAGATGGTTTGAGAGAAAGTATAGAAAGACTTCCGCTTTCTTTCATGAAAATGACTTCGATTGTTTGGTTTTAAAGAATAGTTTTATGTTCCGTACTTTTTCCCTATGTTCTTATGTTATGAATGTTATGAGGCTTTTTGAAGTCTCGTACGCCGTGTCACGTCCGGGTTGTATGCTCGGGTCGTGAAAGTTTTCTAATTCTTTTTTAAATTACTTAGGGTTTATTTTTGAATTACTGAGTGTGGTGAAATGATAGTTTCCATTTTGTACACATTTTCTTGGCTGAATACTTTGGATCAAATTTTGTGATCTTGAATTAGTGTTGATAATCAATAAAATTTTGGTTTCACTATTATCGTAAGTCTATTTTGTTATTCTTTCAATAGTTTTTAACGTTACTTTCATTGGAATTATGAGTGGCTAGACACCACATCTAAGGTTGTGGGAACCATGACTAGAATATAATGATGGATTCAACTATGAGTAACATTTGAGTGTTTATCACATATGTTGTTTCTATATTAATAAGGACTTTCCTCTACTTAGTGCACGTATTAGAACATGCATGTATTTATCATTTGTTCGACATAAAAATGTCTCTTAGGACAATCTAGAAACAAATGCCATTAACTTCTTTTAAAGATTAGAGCTGGAGAGAGGATAATATTCTTAAAACGTGTAACACCCCGTAGTTTAGTAGGTCAATTAGGGATTGACGTGAGGGATAGAGTCGTGAATTTAGCTTCCCGTACTTAGAACGAAGGGTTTAGGGTTAAAACGTCAAGGTACGACTCCCCAAGGACCAACCAAGGGTCCTTGAGGAGGACCCTAGAAATCAGCCAAGAAGCTGCCTAAAACAGTACCTACGACAGGCCCCACCCACCGTGGGTGGGTCCACGCCTCATTGTAGGGGTTCGTGGATCCAACCCTTTTTTTCAATTTCCAGACCCTAACTCACGCTTGACCAGTACGGACCGTGGGTGGACCCACGGTCCATGGACGTGGTCTCTTGGGTTGAGGTAGTCTTGGTTGTAAGTTGAGGACTTAGGGGTTATTCCATAATTAGTTAGGGGTTAAGTGGTGTCATCTTACATTAGTTTAGACCACCTATATAAACCTAATAGACCCCTAATTACATTGATCCTAGTTATTATTTCAATTTACCAAAAAGAACCTAATTCCGTCCCAAATATCCTCTCTTGTTGTAGGGATTTGTAGGGATTTATATCCAAGGTATGTTATATTATTCATCCATGGATTCTTCCATCCATGGAGTCCCCTAGAATTCACCAATTTGATGAAGAACTTCCCCAATTTAAGTTAGGGTATTCTTCAATGTTGTGGGTTATTATGGATGTTGCTCCAATTGAGTGATTATTGGTTGTGTATGATTGAATTACTATTGAATTATGATATTATGATGAAATTACATGATTCCATGGTTAACCCTAGTCTAATTGATGAAATTGAATGATGTGGGTTTATGCCTTGTGAAGGGAAATTGAGTATTCATAGATGATCTTCTAGAATTGATGATTTGCTTAGTAATTGTTCGAGAATAAAAACATGTAGGCATTAATTGAATTAGAACAATGTATATATGATGGATCATGACTAGTAATGATTGATATTGGGTCTTTATGATGAGATATGATTAGAATTGCTTAAGAATGAAGCATGTGACTAGAATATATTGTGATCTAGATATGTATGATGATTGTAAGAAGTGAATCTTTGAGAGTAGGGCTTCTAATTAGGAATGTTGATCACTAGGGCTTAGAGAGTAAAACCAATTGATTAATTATGCATGTTATGCCTTGAAGAGTGAAGCTTACCTAAAAATGGTAGACTATTAGATAGAATGGTTGTGGAAGGACTTTACCCACCTAAAATACCTCATGAATGGTTGGATGCATAAAGTTATGGAATAATACATGAGTTATGATTACATCCTGGTCTAATGTAGTCTTTCTAGATATGTTGATTTGATAAGAGCTTTGCCCATGAAAGGGAAAAATATGATAGTATGCATGTTTTATGAAGATTATGTACATGCTATATATATGAACACTTTAAGAGTTAAGTGATTATGATTATGATCTAGTTGATATGTTGTTGGATGATATCCTCATATGCACACCTATGTATGAATATGATATGATGTGAGAGGTTTTCTCACAATATGATGATTCTAAGGTTAAAAGGCTATTCTCACCTATTGAATCTAGGAGCTATAGTATGAGTTATGTTGGATTGAGTGTAAATACATTCTTCAATAAATATGAACTTAATTCAAGACTTAATATGAACTCAATGGGAATTATGCTTAGAACTGAGTGGATATGAATATGAGAAGGAGAGCTTTTACACTAGTAGAGTACTGTTCTCCAATGCAGGCTTTTACGGTAGTTGAGTCCGGCCTTCAAAATGAAAGGTTCTACCTTAGTTGAGTCCGGCTTTCTAAATAAGTTCATTCTATGCTAGTTGAGTCCGGGTTCCCAAAATATGTATCTCATGAGATGGAAACCTTCTACCTTAGTTGAGTCTGGGTTTCTAGTAGCAATCTCCTTATCCCATAATATATGCCCACATAGGTTACTTAGCTATTGGATCCACCTAATGTAAGTGCATAGTTCTACCTTAGGCAAGTACAACAACCCTTTTTCGGTGTGGGGTAGACACTGGACTCCATGTTATGCTCACATGGTGTATGACGGTTAAGGTTAATTCCCAAAACTAGAATGTGATTCTGAATTATGAATTATGGTTACTCAAGAAGCTTTACTTAGCATGGGTGGGATTATGGGATCTTATTCCTGCATTGCATAAGTATGCTTTGAGGGTAGTTATGATATGTTCCTTTTATGCTATGGTGATCTATGTTTATGACTTATGCCCATGATGTGTGCTTAGTTTGGATTGTAGCTTGAAAGTCCCTTCCAATGCATGTGTAACCAAAGGTTTGTAAGTATGATTATGATGAGTTAAGATTAATACTTAGTGTGAATAGGATTATGGGGTTTTATTCATACATTGCACAAGTATGCTTTGAGGCCACTTACGAGATGGTTCTTTTATGATATGACGGTCTAAGTAGTGACCATGTTATGAATATGTGATATCTCCTATGCTATCTAATTATGCCTTATGTTGACTTATGCTCATGTTATGACTATGATGGAGGTTATGCTTATGACTATGTTATTGTGTTTAATGCATATGACTTATACCTTATATTGGCTAACGTTTTTTTTATGCTCTTATGATGTTATGCTAGCTAACATATTTAGTACATTTTATAATAACATATACTCTTACCTACATTCTTATCAAGTGTAGGGTTTGGCGATATTGAGTTCCTTTCTTGATGATAGGTTCGTAGAAGAGCAAGGATGTTGAAGACTTAGTGAGTCCTCATAGCATTGAGGATGTGATCACCTTTACCTTTTTTTGTCTTTCTTTGGTGTTTTAGACTATTGTATGGGCTGAGTCCCAAAGTTTATTCAAGTTGAGTTTAGATGGTTTGAGACAAAGTGTTATAGACTTCCGCTTGTTTTTATAAAGACTCCGATTATATGGAAAAAAAGTTTTAAAATTTCTGTATCATTTCTATTTATCTTATGTTATGATATGCTAAGGGGCTTGTATGAGACTCTTCGGGGTTGAGTACCGCTTGTTACATCTAGGGGTACCCCTGGGTCGTGACAAAATGTATGCAAGGGTAAGCTTCAAAATAATATAAGACCGAGAGGACAAGAGTAAAAGTCGTCTAATATGGCTGAAAATAATTTAGATGTATCTAACTTGCTAGGAGTATATAAGGTTAATAATTTATCGTTATTTGTATAGAATCCAGGTTAAAGTTAAAAGGTTATTACAAACACAATCCTAGTCTCCTAAATCAACTACTACAACTTTAAACTATTGTTTGATATGGTTAACTATTAATTTTAAAGAAAGTTGGCTACTTGAACCCAAACAATCTAATATTTATTTTTCGTAATTTACTTGTTTCAGAAATATTAACCACAATTGAATTTGAGTGTCACTAAGTTTATTTCTGCTGTAAATTCCTTGTGGGATCGACCTCGACTCCAGTTGATTTTTGTAATTTACTTCGACCAGTTATACTTCTTATTTGAGGTGTATGTTTGGACGTATCAATTTTTTTTCACTATAAAATTGCGGCTAAAAGGGAAATACAACCCTATATCGCCTTCCCAAGCTTCATTAATAGGTTTCCTTATATTTCGTTATACATTGAATATTTGATGGCTTACTGCTAATAAAATTAGAGATCACGCCCTAAATAAAAGAGCAAGTTTGTCATTTCCTTGTCTAATCGGGAGATTGTGTACCAATTCTCATGTACCAGCTAGTAAGTTGGTGGACAGATATGTTATGGCCACCAAGTTCATTGCGATGGCCAAAATAAAAGATGTGACCAAACCCATTGTTTGGCTAAAGGACAGGATGTGCAACACCATTGGGTGTATTGGCACATGTACTCATAGACGAGTCAGTGGGCATACAGAGGGAACAACCCAGGTAGCTTCAGGAGTGCAGCCCCTACCATAACCATCTTCTTCTACTACATAATCATTTGTCTCTTTGCCTGTCATATTCTTCGTCAGACTCATGGCAGAACAAAGGCAAGCCAGGTCCATACTAGATTAAGTAGTTGAAAAACTACCACAAGTGGTGCAGAGTCAGGTACAAACTGCATAATAGCAACTACGGAATGAACCCCAACAAGATATTTTTATGCTAAAAAGTCAGCTGAATGGCTTGGAGAATTACCTCAATAGCCGGATAAATGGTTTGGGTTCTACAGATGTTGTTTCATTGTAGATATAGATAGCAAAAATGAAGGCTGATATTAAAAAACTGACGGACAAGCTGGTTGCTCTGCCTTCCACACTTACATCAGATTCACTTATGAATTTGTTTAGCATGCTTGCGGTCACTCAGACAGTTAGGGACATTTGGGGGTGACCTTGACATACCCAAGAAATAAAAGGGCAATGAGAAGGATAAGATCCATGCAATTAAAATCCCTAATGAAAATTCTAGGGAAGAACGTCAAAGATTGAAGAAGTCTAGGAGGAATCCAAGAAGTCTTCTAGAGAAAAGGAAAAATTGGAGCAGTAGCACCGTGATGTAATGAGTTCTGGAGCCTCATCTAGTGGACCTCCAGCCCCTACAGATAGTAGCCAACCTGACACAGTTCCTGCACCAGAGTGAGCATATGTTGATGAGGGTGCCAACATAACTTCGACTACTAATGCCTAGAGCGTTACAAATATGGTCCTTTCTCACGGCCCTTATATTTTGTACATTGATGGAAATGTCTATTTTGTTGAGAGGGGGTAGTTGAGAAACGTTCCTTATTAGTCTTTACAGTATGGAGGTTGGTTTTTGTGTCGGCCATTTTAGTGAAAACGTTAGTTTGGTACTTTTGTGTATGTTGAAAAGGTTAGTTTGGTCTTTTGTGTTTTTGTTTGAAAGTTTATTGTTGTTGGGACTGAAAAGTTGATATCATCATTTAAAACTTTTTTTGCGTTGTGTCAACATATAAGAAAAGCAACCTTAATCTGAAAATTGATTGGTAGGCTCTTTGTGCAACATCTCATATACTTAGGTGTTGATAATTTCTAAGTTGGACATGAATAGGTTGAATAAATACTAAAGTGTAAGCATGTTCCCTAAGTGAGTGTAAGTATTTGTATGAAGTCTAACTCTGGTGTAAGCTAGAACTTGCCCAAGTAGTCTTGTTGATGATTGTTGAATAAGTTGATAGGAAACGATCTTAGGGCATTTTTTGTATTAGTCAACTTTAGCCAAAAATAGCTACCACATGAAATCATGATCTTTTGAACCATATTTGAGCCTTGAAGTTTTATCACCCTGTTGATGAAATCATATCCTTGGCTCTCTGAAGGCACGATGCCACAACTAATGCCAAAATCCTAAGTTGAGGGTTGTCATGACCTAAATGAAAAAGAAATAGCTAAGCAGGATCATATCCTTAACTATGCCGAAGGCATGAAACCAAAATGCATGTTTTAATGGTTCAAGTAAATGGTAGTTACGAAAAAACTAATATACTTAAAAGGAATAAGAAAGGAGGAGATAAATGATGTGGGCGTTGGTGTGTGCTAAAGAAAGGGAGGTTGGAACCACTTAAATAAGATTTGTGTGCTAACAAAAACTTTAGGAAACTAAGGAAATCTAGTCACACATAGACCAATATGTTTCACTCCCTAACCTGAGCCAATGCTAGAAGACAATAAAAGTTCCATAGTGATCTTATTTTTGTTGTTTTATTGTTGAAGCATAGAAAACAAGGGTAAACCTATGTACTGTATATTACAGTGTTAGAAGTTCTTTTGGAGAGTGAGTGTACTCGTCATTCCTAAATATCATGTGTGAGGGAATTATTTGTTGTGAGCGCACTATTTTTGCATTTGATAGCTTGTTATGGTATCTAATAGTTTGTGCTAATATATGCATGATGGACTATGCGTAATGGGATGTCGTCCATTGATCCTTGCATGTTAGATAGATGATTTTTGATGGAATTGTTGTGGATATGGTTGTTGCATATAATTGGTGTTGTTCCTATGTATATGAACGTCGGATGGTGTTCTTTTTCATCGCTAGAGAACAAGCAATGGTTTAAAGTTAAGGGTGTTGATGTGTCGTGAACTCAGCACATTTGATGCTCAAAACAAAGGATTAGCTCAAGAAGTCGAGCTAATTTATGTGGATATGATAGTTTCTTTCGATGTTGTACATGTGAAACACATTGAAGAAAATCATATAAAGAAATAATGAAAATGAAGTGAAAGAGACTATACAGAAGGCTACATGAGCCGAGAGATTTTGTATGAGCCGTGAAGATGCTCATGAGAGTTATCTAGAAAGAATAAAGTTCAAGTGTCATATGGAGAGGTCCAAACCGGTCCATGGTTCACTAATAGAGTCGTAAAAATGTTCGTGGAGATTAACAACGAAGACTAGACAAGTTGCCTAAGTGAAGTCTAAAGTCAAGGAGCACTATACAAATTGCGATGCATAATACAAGCCGTCTAGTTGATCGTAAAGAACAAGAGTTAAGATAGACAAATATTTGTCTAACTGTGGCTTTACGGAGAGGTAAAGTTGTTGTGAACTTCTTCACGGACCGTTACACTGCTCGTGAATATGGTCGACAACAGTTCTCCTACTTTGTGTAAGACACTTTCCAAAGACTATTTTAAATTACTTAGGGTTTATTTTCAAATTATCATCAAAATATTTGTGACATTTTGAGTCTGGAGAAACGATAATTTCCATTTTGAACACATTTACTTTGTCGATTACTTCAGATCAAATTTTGTGATCTTGATTTAGTGTTGATAATCAAGAAGCTTTTAGTTTTGCAATTATTTTAATTCTATTTTATTATGCTTTCAATATTTTTTACCGTTAATTTCATTGGAATTATGATCAGCTAAACACCACAACTAGCGTTGTGTGAACCATGACTAGAATATAATGACGGATTCCAATATGAGTAGCGATTGAGTGTTAATCACATATACTGTTTCTATATTCGTAATGATTGTCTTCTAATGAGTGCATGCATTAGAACATGCGTATATTTATCATTTGTTTAAGAGATAAATGAGGAAAATCAGTAAACAAATACCATTAACTTGTTTTATAGATTAGTGCTCGAGAGTGGATAATCTTCTTAACAAGTATGCAAGGGTTAGCTTTAAAATACTGTAAGACCGAGAGGGGAAGAGTGAAAATCATCTAATAGGGCTGAAAAGTTTTTAGATGGATCTAACTTGCCAGGAGTATAAGAGTTTGATAATTAATCGTTATTTGTATAGAATCCGGGTGAAAGTTAAATGTCATGATGAATACAATCCTAGTCTCGCTAAATCAACTACTACATCTTGGCACTATTGTTTGATATTGTTAATTGTTAATTTTGACAAAAAATGGTTACTTGAATTCAACCAACACAATATTTATTTTTCGTAATTTACTTCTTTTGGAAATATTAACCGCAACTGAATATAAGCATCAGTTAGTTTATTTCTATTGTAAATTTCCTGTGGGATCGACCTCAATTATACTTTAGCCCTGTAATTGACTTTTACCGTTTATACTTCTTAATTTAGGAGTACGTTTGGGCATATCAGGTGTCAGTCACAAAATTGTTTTAGAACCTTTTTGAGTCTCTACACATGTTTGCGACTCCATTATTTCTACACAGGTGTATAAAAATTTCCCAGTGTCAGTTTCTCATAGAGTCACTTCAGTTAATCATGTTGAGCTAGGCTTGATAGATTTCGGTGTCATTCTTGGGATGGATTGGCTTTATTTTTCTTATGCTTCCACAGATTTTTGAACTAGATTGGTTACCTTCAAAGTTCTTAATTCACCTATCTTAGAATGGAAGGGTAGAAATTCAACGCCTATAGGTCCGTTTATCTCCTGCCAAAAGTCTAAAAAAATGATCTCTGAAGGTTGTATCTATAATCTTGTTGTGTTAAGGATACAAATTATTAAACCCCTACTCTTTAGTCAGTTCTTGTTGTTAATTAATTTATGGAAGTTTTTTATGACGATCTTCTTAGTTTTCCTCCTAAAAAAGAAATAGACTTTTGTATTGACCTAATTCCTGATATGCAACCTATTTCTATTAGAACTTAAAGAGTTTGAGGAAATGTAAAATTATTTGTTGGATAAGTCTTATATTTGACCGAGTATCTCACCATGATTCACTCCAAAATTCATTGTTTGAAAGAAGGATGGGTCACTTCTCATGTGTTAACTAAGGGCTGAAGCAGGTAAAGGGAAATAATATTTGGCCTATCCCAAGGATTGATGACTTGTTTGATCAACTCCAAGGTGCAAGTTTCTTCTCAAAGATTGATCTCTTATTCGGGTATCATTAGTTAACGGTAAGTAAAAGTGACATTTTAAAAATGGATTTTTGAACTCGAGATGATCACTATATGTTCTTAGTGATGTCATTTGGTTTGACTAATGCCTTGGCATCTTTCATGGATCTTATGAATAAGGTGTTTAAGCAATACCTTGATATATTACTGATTGTATTTATTGATGATATTTTCATTTACTCTTGAAGTTAGGACGAACAATTTGATCACGTAAGGATGATTCTTCAAATCCTCAAGGATCGTCAGTGGCTTTCCATGTTTAGAATGTGTGAGTTTTGGTTGATTTTCATTGCATTCCTTGGCCATATTATTTCTTGTGATGGTATTCAAGTTGATCTTATCAAGAATGAGGCAATTAAGAACTAGCCTAGAACTCTTTACCTTTCAGATATTCTGAGGTTTTTTTGTTTGGGCTGTTATTATTGAAGGTTCACTGGATGATTTTCCTTTATTATTTCTTCTTTGACTACCTTAACTCAGAAAAAGTTTAAATTTTGATGGTCGGAAGCCCTTGAAAACAGTTTCCAAGAGTTGGAAGGATTGACTCACTTCAGCCCAATTTTGACATTGTCGAAAGGATCCGATGGGTTTGTGGTGTCATGTGATGCTTCACATATTGGTATTGGTTTTGTTTTGATGCAACATGGTAAGGTAATGGCTTAAACTTTGAGGCAATTGAAGGTGCATGAAGAGAATTATCTGATTCATGAATTAGAGTTAGCAGCGGTTGTGGTTGCTTTGATGATTCGAAGACATTATCTCTTTAATGTTCATATGGATGTGTTCATATATCATAAGAGCTTTCAATGTGTGTTTAAAGAAAGGTATTAGAATCTTCACCAATTGAGGTCTCTTGAGTTGTAAAAATACCATGATATAAGTGTTCTTTATCATTCATGTAAGGCATATGTGGTTTTTATGCTCTTAGCCAATTGTTAATGGGTAGTGTTGCTCACATTATGGTAAGAAGGAGTTAGTTTGTTATCTTTATAGAATAGCTCTGTTGGGTGTTTTCTTTGTTGATTCTGATGAGGGTGGTATCATTATTCAGAAAAACTCAAAATTTTCTCATGCTTCCAATGTAAAGGAAGATTTTGATCCGACTATGGTTAAATCTAAGAAAGCAGATTTTGAGAAATCCATTGAGGCTTTCTTCCAAGAGGGAGAAGGTGTGTTTCGTTACTAAGGTCGGTTATGTTGATGAGTTGAGGCATCAGATTTTATCAAAATCTCACAGTTCTTGATATTCTATTCACCCGGGAGAAACTAAGATGTATTGTGATTTGCAAGAGGTCTATTTGTTAAATAGGATGAAGACAAATATTGTGCAATTCATGGCTAAGTGTCTCAATTATCAACAAGTAAAATTTGAACATAAAAAACTTTGAGGTTTTGCTCAAGAGAATAGAATTCCTACTTGGAAATGGGAAGATTTGAATATGGACTTTACCATGGGTTTACCTTGTACTCATTGACTGTATGATTCTTTTTGGGTTTTTGTTGACCAAATGATCAAATCAGATAATTTTCTTCCCATGAAGAACTCATTTATAGCTGAAGACTATTCTAGGCTGTATATTGAAGAAATAGTGAAGTTGCATGAAGTGCCTTTATCCATTATCTCCGACTGGGGTAGTCAAATCATTTCTCAGTTTTAGAGTTCATTTCAAATTCTTGATACTCAAGTGAAGCTTAGTACAAATTTTCATTCTCAGACTGATGGTCAAGCCAAGCTCCCTATTCAAACTTTTGAAGATATGTTTAAAGTGTGTGTGATTGACTTCAAGAGTAATTGAGTTGATAATTAGCCTTTTATTGAGTTTTCTTTAAATAATTGTTATCACTCAAGTATACAAATGGCTTCATTTGAGGCACTTTATAGTAGAAGGTGTAGATCTCCTATTGGTTAATTTTAAGTTTGTAAGGTCACTTTGATAGGACCCAAGAATGTTCATGAGGCAATAGAGAAGGTTAGACTAATTAGAGTGAGGTTGAAAACGGCTCAAAGTCGACAAATGTCTTATGCAGATGTTAGAAGAAGAGAGCTTGAATTTGATGTTGATGATTGGGTTTACTTGAAAATCACACCTATGAAGGCTGTGATAAAATTTGGAAAGAAAGGGAAGATGAGTCCCCATTATATAATCCCATATAAGATTTCTAGGCGTTTCAGTACGGTAGCTTATAAGTTAGATTTGCCTTCCGATTTGGCATTGGTGCATTCGATGTTTCGTGTTTTATTGTGGAAGAAGTTTATTGGTGATCACACTTTGGTTATACCATTATAGAGGGTTGGTCCTATGGAAAGTCTTTCGTATGAATAGGTTTCAGTTGAAAACTTTGATCATCATGTCAAAAAATTGAGAAATAAAGTAGTTGCTTCCGTGAAATATTTGTTGCGTCCAAACGCATACACAGGTGTTTGTGGTCATGCAAGTAATATAGTGGCTCTGAAAGAGCTAGATTATCGAACCCAACGGACTTGTCGATTAACTAATTTACTAAATTATACTAATTTTAACTGTTTATTCAAGTGTACCAAAAGAGATTGACTTATTACAATGAAAAAGTAAAATATTTATACTAATGATTGAGAAAATTATAGAGCTTCAACCTACTTAGAACATGCATAAGATATTTTTCTATGGACTTCAATTGGTTATCAAATCAATGATTTAAAAGGTTGAATGTATTATCATGCTTTCGCGACCTCTAATCACCTACTACAATTGGCAATCTAACTGCATTGTTAAGAAGGGATAGACTCAACCAACTGTGGAGCTTTAAGTTTGAATCTTGTTTAGTAACCAAGCAAGTTCTCTTGGTATATCCTTATTCTAGATACAAATCAACCCTAGTTTCTAGAGAAGATCATGCCCTTATTTTCCCACTTTCTATCCTTTTATTCCTCTCCCCAGTTAAAGTTAGACAATGAATTTATGTCAATTCTGGGCAATCACGAGATTATGGTGTGATCCAATTCATTTCATCACTTTTCTTTCCACTTTGAAATTATGAATTGCACACCTAACTTTGCATCATTTTTTTCTATTTCACTCACGAGGAAGTGATATAAAGATAAGGAAACTAAGTAAAAGATGTCGCAACTTGCACTTCTTGGTTCTTATGTGAGGAATGCCATTTTGTCTACGTGAACTCATAAAATTTAGGATGTATGTTCCTCTTTCCTCATCTAGACATTCCTCTATTAGTTCAAATCAATTGAATTTCATGTTTTTATCCAAACATAATGTAGAAAAATGTTTCGAATGAGGTCCAATATGTCTCAATACCAAAGCAACATTATATACAACACACTCACTTTTGTACTCCTTCTCAACATTGAAAATAAAGAATAAAGTATAATTGAATGGTAAGAAATCCTCTATTTGCTCCACAAGTTGCTTAAATAAATCTATAATATGAGCCTCTTGCTCCGTATTCTCTAATTCATCACACCTACCAAAACAGATATAATTGAAACATCATAATAGTGGTTCAAGGGAGGGGCGTAAGAATTAGGATTACCATTCTCATGGATATCTTGACAATCACATCTATCACATATAATCCAAGCAAAAGATTTTTTAGGTGTGCCCAACCCGCTCTTTTGAATATTAGGACGATTGATTTCAAAGTGTGGCCATTCACAATATTGACAAGGATAACAATCACCTCACCACCATTTATCCAAATCTTCCATATGAACAAGTATACCACTGTAAATTAGGGAAAAAATATTTACACAAAACAAAAAAATTTAAAAAATATATAACCTAAAAATATTTAATTCCTAAGTCCCCAGCAGTGGCACCAAAAAAACTTGTTGTGTCCAAATGCACACGCAAGTGTACATGATTATGCAAGCAATATAGTGGCTCTAAAAGATATAGATTATAGAACCCAAAGGGCTTGTTGATTAACTATTTTACAACATTAGACTAATTGTAGCTATTTAAGAAAGCATTCTAAAAGAGATTGACTTATTAAAATGCAAGAACAAAAGACACATATTAATGATTGCCAAAATATCATGGTAGCAGCCCACTTAAAATTCATGAATAATATCTTCTTCTATGTACTACAATTGGTTATCAAATCAACCCTAGTTTTCATCTTGTTTAGAAATCAAGTAAGGTCTCTAGGTATGTCACTATCCTAGATGTAAATCAATCCTAGTTTCTTAAGAAGATTATGTTGCTCTTCTCCAACATATTTTTCTTCTATTCCTATTAAGAGTTCAAGTTTGACCGTGAATTTATTTCAATAGTAGTCAATCACGAAATACTAAATCAAGAATAAGAGAGTAATTATACATAACCAACATCAATCCATAAAATTCATTACTAAACAATCATTTGTAGCCAAAACCTAGAATAAGGATCTTTAGCTACTAATGTCTAAGAAAAGAAAAAGAGGAAAAGAACCCTAAAAGTATTATGGCTCTACACTACAAATTATGTGATCCCCTAGAATTATTTAATGGATTATTTATAGTTCTGGAAAACCCTAAATAAAAAAAATAGAGTCTAAAACAAATTGAAAAACCTAAAAACAAAAGAAATTGAATTTTGTTGTGAACAGTGGCTACCCAACAACCTCACTCTTCTGCATCAATGTGTGTCACAATTTGACTTACCAAGTCATGATGGCATCTAGTAAAATCCGCTAGAAGGTAAGTCGGCCCGTATCCAGAATGACAAGTAGTAAGTAGAAGAGTAGAACTAAAAACAAAAAATAATACCAATACTAAGAAAAAAATAGAAACCGAAAACTATATACAAAGGAAACCCTACAAGAACCTGGAAGTCACGAGTACAAAGTTGTCTAACAAGGTAAGCACAAGTCTCTAAAGAGGACCACAACAAGTTGTCTCAAGAGAAAAAGACAAGCTAACATATATACTGAAGGAGACATGCTGATCCAGGACACCTAGTGCTAACCCTCGACTCCGATATCCACCAGCTACAAAAGACGGCATCGATGATCATCACGGGTAGCTGGTACTAGGACTTTCATTGCAAAAAGATACAGAGTATAGCATATGTGCCAAAACAAGGTACACATTAGCTATCATAGACCACAAGGAAAGAAAGGTAAAACCAATCTTATAAGATAGAATATAGACACAAACAAAGGTCAACGAGGACATGAAAAGAAAGTACTTGAGCATATCAAAGTTAATCTAAGTACAACTAAACTAAATCTAGTTGGACCCCATATCATTATGTACACTCATGCACAAGTTTAAATAAAACTCGAATAGACCTCCATAAGCACGACAAGTACATCTAATAGCTAAGCCTAAAAGGAAGAAAATTAACCAAAATCTGAATCCAAGAAAATTAGTCATGCTCCCAGCAAATGTAACCAAGAACTCGTCAACTCCCTACCAAGTTAGGAAGAGTGACAATCAACCTGGCCGCCCAACAAAATAGTCCACTCGAGGGGCGTACACAACCTAACTAGCAAGAGTGCATTGGGGGCGTCTCAACTCCGTAGAGGATCTCAGATACCAAGGCTACTTACCCAGTTAGTCCATTCCAGAAGTGTAAGACACCCATCTAGCAATAGTGATTCGAACGAGTATCGACTTTAAAAATTATATCAAGTAGGCTTTAATCCACTAGGGATTGATGTTCACTCGGAAAGATATAAAAAAACGCTCCAATCTATAAGAACTCAAATCCCGACAAAGCGCACAATCTCTAGTGATGCATCTGATTCGCAGAAGTAGGAAGTGAAGACAAACGGGATAAGAAGCTACACAAAGTCCTAAACAAAAGCTAATACGATCATACCCAAGTCTAATATTCAAGTAAAAAAGGACCTATTTTATCCAAAAAAAGTTGGAAACATAAAAAAGTCACAAGGTTTATAAGTATAAAGCAAGACTAGCCTATCCCAGGCTATGGCCAAGCATGCTTCAAGAAACACGTAGTGAAAGAAGTAAATCATATAGCATATGATAACACACGAAAAACTCTAACTTTTCATGGTGCTACCCTCAGAACAATAGTAATAAACGCTAAATAATGGTTCTTAAAAGAAAAGAAAGAAAAACTAGGTACCTCTCCCCTATTCATAACTATTATCACGAATTCACACATTCATGTTTTTATTACCCTCGGGGTCATTTCTCTACTTTTTGTGTGCATTTCCTATTTTTCTTGTTCTCATAGCTTTTGTATAGCCTGTTTGATGTGGTGGGTTGGGTGACATGCTTCTCGAGTAGTTCGGTTGAGTTTGGTGTGAGTTATGAGTATTGGAAGCTCTATGCTTGGAAGAGTTGACTTTAGTCAGCATTCAAAGATTCAGATGTTGGATCAGAATTCCGTCAGTTCAATCAACTTTGAAAGATTCATATTGGTCTAGATTTTTTATTGGTTCTAGTTTTTGACTTCTATTGGAGTTGTTACGATTAAGAATTTTGGCCTTTGAGTTTTGCTCAAATGGAAATTGGGGAAGCTCTTTCGATAAACATGCTTGAAATAAAATTTTGTTATAGAGTTATCTTTGAAATACTGAGTTTGGTCTAGAATGACATTTGGTTTGATTCCCGAGGGTGTCGGGGTGAGTTTTTAGCTTCTTGGAGTTTTGTGTTTGAAATGACCCAAAAAGTTCTTAAAAATGTGCTTCGGAAGTTACCAGAAACATGTTTAGCTATATATAAAAAAATCTGTTTCATTTTTCGAAAATCCGACTTCATATTCTTGTTTAGGGGGTCAAATTGAGTGGGAAATGGGTCTAACCCAAATTTTAGAGCAACCGTATCAAAATCCGAAATTTCCAAGTGAAGCCTTTTTCGAGGGTCTACTTTGGAGGGTCATATCTCCTAGAAAACAAATTATTGGGTGGCCAATAACATATCCATGGAAATACCTTTGATTTAGCTACCTAACGCACTTCGTTTCACCTCATTCGGAGTTCGGACGAAGAAGTTATGCCCATTTTCGTAAAATCTGTCCGGCAGAAAAGTCAATTTCCAGAGAGCGAAATTACTGTTCACCGGCCTCATTTTTTTTTCTAAGTGTTGGACCATTCTTCCAAAGGACATATATTATTTCCTAGATACCATTAGTTTAATTCCCATCCCTAAAACATTTCCCTCTCTACAATCCTCCATTTAAGAAAGTCAAGAACTTGGAGCTAGGGCTTGGTTTGAAGGTGGTGTCTTCATCAATTTTCTTGGGGAATCTTAGCAAAGGTATGGTGGCTTTTCATCTATGGGTAGCTTTCACCCATAGAGTCCCTTCAAAACATGATTTCAAAGCTTCCAAGTTCTTCAAAACCTAGGGTTTTTATTCTAACTCATGGGTTCCTTCTTCAAACGTTTTCAAATGGTTATTAATGACTTATTATGATTGTATTAGTGTTTAAATGATGATTTATGATGAAAATACTCCATGAA
>NW_006238980.1:1521606-1531214 GCF_000226075.1 Solanum tuberosum | reverse complement strand
TTGTTGTGTTGCACCCCGCATACTTAGTACATTCCAAGTACTAACGCATATTTTGCCTACATGATGTCACCATGTAGGGACCGGAGTTACTCTTGATCCTTCTCTTCATTCACGTGGCTAGTACGGTGCTTATCCGAGTTGTTGGTGAGTCCTCAATGATTCGAGGGCTATGTTATGTTTCCTACTCCTATGTTTTGAGACTTTAGCTTGTAATTGTATTTTGACTATGAGGGGAGCCGGTAATATGTCATGGCCCCCGTCCTATCTATGTATGTAGAGGTGTGCGTTGGACAAGTATTTTGTAAATGAGCTTGACTCTTGTTCTATGATGTCGTTTCGAAATGGTTTGCCCTTAGTCCCTATTTCCCGTTAATTAATGTTGAATGTACTTCCGCGACCGATGAATTGTGATGACAAGTTTAAGAGGCTTGTTTGGGGTTCCTTCGGGTTCCTCATTCGCCATGTCACGTCTAGGCCCTAGGCTTGGGTCGTGACAGTGTTGTTCCTTTGTTAAGTTGGTGACTTTGGTCAAGACTTGGACGAGAAAACCTCGATGGGTATTTTGTTGATTCCGTGAAAACTAGAATGGCATGTCCAAGTGGATTGCACTTTTATTTTGTGTTGTTTGGACTCGAAATGAATTTTGAGGCCTTGTTTGAAGATTTGTACACGTAGGCCTTTTCTGAAATTTTGTATGGTGTTTGGTGCGACATCTTAAGCAAACTCTTGGTCGCTTAGGGAAAATCTGTTTAATAGACCAAGGGGCCGCTTAAGCAAAAGGCACCAGAGGGGCAGGGGGTTGCTAAAGAAACCCAACCTTGGCTTTTGCAAAGGTCGCTTAAGAGAAGGGCGCCTCTTTAGGCAGGGTTCACTTAGGCAAGCATTTGGCCGCTTAAGAGATTTTCGATTAAGTGAACAAATGTCCAATCTTTGGAAAATTACAGGGATTAAATTCCCATATTTCATTTTCTTCTCTTCAAAAGAACCCATTTGAATTGGAACTCGGCCTAATGCGATTTGGAGCAATTCTTAGCTATTTTTTTATGCTTCAAAAGTAATTTTCTTCCTTTCCCTCTTCTCTATGCTTTTATGCTTTCAATTTTGTAATTCCATCTCATTTTCGACCAGAAATTCCTTAAATTTTAAACTTGAAAGTACTGTATTTTTTCAATTTGAGATCTGAATTGAGTCTAATTTGCGCCCATCTTTCAGGCATGTGAACCTTACCCTAATAAGGAAAATATGACGATTTTCTTTTCCTATTTCGTTTGCGTCAATTCATGGGATTTTAGGCCCTATTTCCAATCTATTTTTTGAGTTAGTTATATGGGTGTCGTTGGATTCGTATTAGTTTACTCATTTTATTCTTGATAACTTGGCAGAAATTCGAGGCTCTCTAGAAGGGAAAAGCATCGAAATTGTAATTTGTTTGTGGTTTTCAGCCTTAAGGTAGGTTATGGCTTCTTTTTATTAGACTTGTCTTAGTCAGATTAAGTATATTTGGGTAGTATCGCATGGCTTTGGTTGATTTAGCTTTATTGATGCTTGGGTAGCTATGGCCATAAATTAGTTAGTTTATTTTAAGTTTTAGTCGGAGAGGACTTAGTTTAGGCAATCCTTGTGTGAGTTGTATCCTTAGATCTTGCTTCTAAGTTGCATGAAACTTAGGTTTGTGTGGTGTTTTATTGTTTTTGTTCATCTGAATGATAATATGGCTTCCTTGAGTTGTGCTTCTTCGTTGGTTGTTCCTTGAACTGTTAGGCGTAAGGTCACGACCTTGGATTAGTAGGAGTCCAAGGTTAGTAGTCTTGTGGTGTGACTGGTACTCTTCCAAATTCTGTGTGTATGCTATGAGTTGATTTTAATGATACTTCTATGGAGTGTCTATTTTCTTGAATTTTGTGAATGAAATGACTTGTAGAAAATAAAGGAGGTTATTCTTAATGAATTGGAAGTCCTTGAGACTTGTATTCGATAAAAGTGGTAAAAAGACATTTTACTTGATTTACTACACCTTTTAGATACATATACTCTAATCAGTTCGAGGTAACATTTAAGGTGTCCCAATAACTTGGTTGAGCTACAGTTTACTTTTAATTTACGTTGTACATGAGCTGCGAGCATCATACCGTGTCACGACCCAGGGGTACCCCCTAGAAGTAATAAGGCGTACTCAACCCCAAATAGGTCTCATACAATCCCCTTAGTATATCATAACAAAAGATAAATAGAAATGATACGGAATTTTAAAACTTTTTCCATACGATCGAAGTCTTTATTAAAAGCAAGCGGAAGTCTAGACTTGTCTCATTATAGCCATTTATTACAATACTTGAATAAAAAATAAGGGCACAACCCGTACAACGTAATCTGAAAATGAAATACCAGAAAGAAACTACAAATAACTCATCTATCCTCGAATCATTGAGGACTCACCACAAGCTAGGAGAATAGTCGATCCCAGCTTTAACCAATAGATAGATCACTTCAAGAACCGGACCCTACACTTATTGAAAACTGTAGACAAATATGAGTTAGTACAAAAATGCATTAAGTATGATACCCATGCATAAAAACCTTGAAAACATGCTAAAATGGACATTTTAGTTGAAACACAACTATATGCCATTTTGAACATCATCATAGAAATAGTTAGAAAATGTAACTTATAAACATCACTTATATATATAGATCATCATAGCATAAAGGATTACAACATAATCATATACATAACCTCCACCATAGACATAATGTAAACATTAATCATCATAAGACATTGTTCATGTACATAGTTAACACAGTTCTTTATATCATAATAGACCCATCTGATAAGTAACCCTAGGTCATACTTGTGCAATGCATAGATAAGATGCCATAATCCCATCTACACTACGTACCACCTTTAGGCTACCATGGTCATACTTACCATCCTTTGGTCTCTCCCTTAGTTTACTACTCATAGACAAGGAGACATTCATGTTTAATAACTCATATAAAGGAAAGCAACTCATAACAACAATTCACAGGAAGCATAGATCGTTTCACAAATCTTCATAACATAAGAGGAACACACCATAACTACTATCAAAGCCTACTTGTGTAATGCATGGATAAAGTCTCATACCCCCAGCCACACTAAGTAGAGCTTCTTGAGGAGTCATAATTCATAATCATTCATTTTCGGGATAAGCCTTAACCGATATAGACCATGTGAGCTAAACATGGAATCTGGTGTTACCCACACCGAAAAGTGTTTCCTACTTGCCTAAGGTAGAACAATTAAGTTATCTTAGGCAGAATCCACTAGCTAAAGACCTCTGCGGGAACATAGTTATGGGACAAGAAGATTCCTACTAGATACCCCTCCTCAACTCATGTGAGGGCATCCATCTAAATAGATTGCTACTAGAAACCCCGCCTCAACTCACTGAGGGCTTCCATCTTATGAATATCCACTCGGTGCTAAGCATTAACCCCACAGAGTACTTATCATATCATTACTTTCATTCATTTTATGGAAGAATGCATCAACACTCAGTACAACATCATTTATAAGATAACTCCTTCATTCAATAGGTAAGAATAGTCTTTCAATCAACACAACATCATTATCATAATCATGAAAACTTCATTCTCAAAGTATTCTTAAAACACATACATACATCGCATAATCATGTAAATTCTCATACTTTTCCCTTGAAAGACCATAGATCACATTCAATCAACACATATAGAATTACTACATTAGACATGGATAATAACATGATTCAATTAACTCAATTACTACAAGCATAATCTCATTACATTCTTCTACAATGACCAAACTCACATCACAAGATCATAATTAAGTAAACTTTGGGGTTTCATTGGTTCTTGGGGGATTTCAACATAAAAACCAGAAGAAATGATCAATTACTTCATAATATATCATAAATCAATCATTATAAACGTTTTTGAAAGGAACCCATGAGATTGAAGTCAAACCCTAACTTTTGGGGAAATCACTAAATTTGAAATTAAATTTGGAGGGACTCCATGGATGACTTATATCAATGGATGAATACTACCATACCTTTATGAAGAAACCCAATGAATTTGAGTGGAAAACCTTGATTCTTCAACCCTAGCTTTCACTTTCTTCTTCTTCTTCCTTAAAGAATTCTAGTGAGAATTTTTTTGTAGAAGATGAACTTTGGGGAAAATATTTTGGTGTTTGAAAAATATGAAGTAATTGGGTGTATTTTGACTTAAATTGGCTTAGACAGTGATCCAAAACTTACCCAAAACGAATTTACTTCAATTGGACCTAAACCATAATTTCCTTAAATACCCCTCACTTAATGTGAGTTACCGAAGTCACACAAGGTGCCCCACGAGCCGTGGTCATGACCACAAGCCGTGGTCCCACTCGTGGACATGAGGCAGTGGCTTGACATTATATGCCTTTAGCCCTCAAGCCCAAGGTGATCCCATGATGGGCTCCATTAGCCGTGGTGCTTGCTAAGAGTTGTGGTCCCTCTCGTAGACCTTGAGGCAGTGGCTAAGCCACCTCACTCAACCCTGACAAATCCCTTACTCTTGAAGTCACAGAATTTACATTACCGTTAATGGGAGCAATTACCTCTCTATTGGCTTGGGCTGTCATGGCTTGGGCTCGGTTGGGCCAATATTTGGAAAGCTGACCTAACCTCTGCATTTGACATAACCGAAGGATCAATCGGAGCCAGACGAGCTTGGTTACCTTGAGGAGCTTCTTCATTCATGTTGTCACCCTCTATTCTTCTAGCTTTAGCCCTTCGTGTATTCATATCGTAAATACACAAGAGAACGGTTAGGAGAGGGACTTTATAGAGTTAAAACTCTAAGGCACAAATTAAGAGTAATGAAAGAAGTGCAGCTTACTAATCATCTTATAGCCCCTCATTCATAAATGTGGCACACTTCACACTCATAAACAAGAATCTACTAGAAGTGGCTTATGAGACATCATCCTGGAATCATTCTAAACCTTCTTCTCTGATTACCAAGTTTGTCACGATCCAGGGGTAACCCCTAGATGTAACAAGGCATACTCAACCTGGAAGAGGTTTCATACAAGCCCCTTAGCATATCATAACATAAGATAAATTGAAATGACACTGAATTTTAAAACTTTTCCATACAATCGAAGTGGTTTATAAAAGTAAGCGGAAGTCTAGACTTGTCTCATTATAGCCATCTAATACAAAACTTGAATAAAAAATAGGGGCACAACCCTTACAATATAATCTGAAAATGAAATGCTAGAAAGAAACTACAAATAACTCATTCTTCCTCGAATCATTGAGGACTCACCACAAGCTAGGAGAATAGTCGATCCCAGCTTTAACCAATAGAAAGATCATTTCAAGAACCGGACCCTACATTTATTGAAAAATGTAGAAATATATGGGTTAGTAAAAATATGCCCCAAGTATGAGAACCATGCATAAAAACCTTTAAAACATACTAAAAGGGACATTTTAGTTGAATGTAACTAATAAACATAATTCATATACATGGATCATCATAGAATAAAGGATAAAAAAATAATCATAAGCATAACGTCCACCATAGACATAATGTAAACATTAATTATCATAAGACATAGTTCATCTACATAGTCAACACTTAGTTCTTTATATCATAATAGACCCATCTCATAAGTAACCCTAAGTCATACTTGTGCAATGCATAGATAAGATCTAGTAATCCCATCTACACTAAGTACAACCTTTAGACCACCATGATCATACATACCATCCTTTGGTCCCTTCCTTAGTTTATTACTCCTAGAGCAGGAGACATTCATGTTTAATAACTCATATCAAGGAAATAAACTCATAGCGACAATACACATTAAGCATGCATCGTTTCATAGACCTTCATAACATAAGAGGAACACACCATAACTACTCTCAAAGCCTACTTGTGCAATGCATGGATAAAGTCCCATATCCCCACCAACACTAAGTAGAGCTTCTTGAAGAGCCATAGTTCATAATCATTCATTGTGGGGATAAGCTTGAATCGACATACACCATGTGAGATAATCATGGAATATGGTGTTACCCACACTGAAAAGGATTTCCTACTTTCCTAAGGTAGAACCATTAAAATAGCTTAGGTGGAATCCACTAGCGAAAGACCTATGCGGGCACATAGATATGGGACAAGAAGATTGCCTAGATACCACACCTCAACTCACGTGAGGGCATCCTTCTAAAGATATTGCTACTAAAAACCCCGCCTCTACTCACGTGAAAGCTTCCATCTCATCAATATCCACTCGGTGCTAAGCATTAACTCCACGGAGTCCTTATCATATCATTACTTTAGTTCATTTTTATGGAAGAATGCATCAACACTTAATCCAATATCATTACTAAGATAGATCCTAGATTCAATAGGTGAGAATAACATTTTAATCAACACAACATCATTATCATAATCATGGAAAATTCATTCTCAATGTATTCTTTAAGCACATACATCTAATAATCATGTAAAATTCTTATACTTTGTCCTTCAAGGACCATAGATAACATTTGATCAACACATCTAGAATTACTACATTATACATGGATAATAACATGATTCAATGAACTAAATTACTACAAGCATAATCTTATAAAATTCTTCTATAATCAACAAACTCACATCACAAGAACATAATTGAGTAAACTTGGGGGTTTCATGGGTTCTTGGGGGATTTCAACATAAAAACCATAACAAATCATCAATTAATTCATAATATATCATAAATCAATCATTAGAAATGTTTTTGAAAGGAACCCATGATATTGAAGTCAAACCCCAACTTTTGGGGAAATCAGTAAATTTGAAATTGAATTTGGAGGGACTCCATGGATGAGTTCTATCCATGGATGAAGGACTACCATACCTTCATGAATAAACCCTACAAATTTGAGTTGGAAAGCTTGATCCTTCAGCCCTAGCTTTTACTTTCTTCGTCTTCTTCTTCTTCTTCTTCTTCTTTATCCTTGAAGCATTCTAAAGAGAATTTTTTTGTAGAATATGAACTTTGGGGAAAATTATTTTGGTGTTTGGAAAATATGAAGTAATTGGGTGTATTTTAACTTAAAATGGCCTATGTAATCACCCTAAACTTACCCAAAACCACTTCACTTTAATTTGACCTAAACCGGAATTTTTCAAAATACCCCTCACTTAATGTGAGTTGCCCAGGTGCCACGAGGGGCCGAACGAGCCGTGGTCATGACCATGAGCCATGGTCCAACTCGTGGACTTGAGGTAGTTGCTTGGCATTATATGCATTTAGCCCTCAAGCCCAAGGAAATCCCATGAGGGGCCCCACGAGCCGTGGTGTTTGCCACATGTTGTGGTCACTCTCATGGAACTTGAGGCAGTGGATAAGGAACCTATCTCAACCCTCACACCACCAAATTCCTCCCACGAGCCTTCCCACGCGACATGGTCATGACCACGACCCGTAAAATGGCTTGGGAAGAGGGGAGGTTATTTTTAAGCAGTTTTTGCAAGGCTACTGCCTAGCCCTCCATGAGCCCTCCCACAATCTGCGGTCTTGACCACGAATCGTGGTGATGGGTGTGGTAGGTGGGGAAGTTCCTACGCCAAATGAGGCTTCCTTAACCCACTCTTTGGCCCTTTCCCTCCTTCCTTGACTCTATAAATCACATTTTAGCTCTAGTTTTAGCCTACTAATTTACGGGGTGTTACATACTGGGTAGTCCAATGATACAGATATCCGAGTTTTGAGTAAGATCAATATGACATATGGAGCAGCCTTTTGATGAATATATCAACTTTATTAGCTTGTGGATAATCTTGATGTATCAATACAGGCGGCTTGATTTTTTTTTTGGGCTTATGTTATGTCCTTATTTTGAATTTTGAAATTTTGGTATTGCATTAGTTGACTTTGGGTGTGTTGGTTGTATGGTTCATGTGTATTCTTGTTGCGTGTTGATTCTATCTTACATGTTCCTGTTTATTAGCTTGTTTTTCCTTAGATTTCCCTTCCCTTGTTAGTTTCATCATGCTTCTTATTTATATTTTATCTTTTTGAGCTCTGTTGACCTATGATGCTTACTGGGTACAACATGTTTAGAACTCATACTGCACTACTGTATCATTTTTTATGCAACCCCCAGTTCGATCAACCCTCAATAGTGACATTTGGATCTCCCATGGCCGTCCTAGACTTTGATTGTGGTGAGATCCTAGCGTTCAAAGACTTGTTGTTTTCCTTATTTTGTATATATATGTATATATATATATTAATCTTGTATTTCTGCTTTATTTAGTTATGTTCTATATAAATGGTGTGTTTCACATCTTGTGATCTTGGGTTAGGCTTGTCCTAAGGTGGGTTGTAGTGAACACCATAATGGCCTGACTTTGGGTCGTGATAGAGTGGTATCAGAGCTTTAGGTTCAGCGATGTCACAAGTATAGGAGCAAGTGTCTAGTAGATTCTCTAGGATCAGTACGATGACATCCATATCCATTCATCGAGAGGGTATACGACACTCTTAGAAATACATCAGTATTTCTTCGTTCTTATCATATGTTGATTGTTGTACCAACTTCTAAACTTCAAATTATTTCAGTCATCCCCAGATTGCTAGGAAGAGATTGACCACGGGCGGGTGTAGACTTCCCGGTAGAGCCCTAGGTAGGGCAAAGTTAGAGGTCGACCTAGAAACTGAGATTGGGCACTAGTCTTAGAACTCAAGTGCGAGGTTGAGCATGTTTACCATCATCAAGAGGTTGTGGGGTCAGCCCAGCCTGCACCAAGATTTGTTGTCATGCCAGTACTTCACGTTACTTTGGCTAGGATCCTCAATTTTATGGATTGTATGTCTTTGGCAGGCACTATACCTAGGACTTCAGTCGAACCGCATGTTAGAGATGAGGCTCAAACGTCAGCCCTGGAAGGGGCATATGGTATTTAGGATCCTCAAGCACATCATGTAGTTACATCTCCTCACATTGTAGTTCATCTGGTTCCAACTGGTGCTCAACCTTTTACCCCTAGGCCAGCTATGATACATGACGAGTAGAAGATGATGGGGAGGTTTATCAGATTGGGTCCTCCCAGGTTCACCGGTGTGCGGATGAGGATGTCAATGAGTTCTTAGTTAGTTGCGAGGAGAGGTTGCATAACCTAGGGTTAATAGAGTCACATGGAATTGACTTCAGTGCTTACAAGCTAGAGGGGCCAGCGAAGCAGTAGTGGAGGTCATATTTCTATTGCCGACCATCCAGGTCACCTTTGATAACATGGTGTCACGACCCAAGCCTAGGGCCTAGACGTGACATGGCGAATGAGGAACCCGAAGGAACCCCAAACAAGCCTCTCAAACTTGTCATCACACTTCATCGGTCGCGGAAGTACATTCAACATTAATTAACGGGAAATAGGGACTAAGGGCAAACCATTTCAAAATGACATCATAGAACAAGAGTCAAGCTCATTTACAAAATACTTGTCCAACGCACACCTCTACATACATAGATAGGACGGGGCCATGACATTCTACCGGCTCCCCTCATAGTCAAAATACAATTGCAAGCTAAAGTCTC
>NW_006238980.1:1400665-1520413 GCF_000226075.1 Solanum tuberosum | reverse complement strand
GTTAGGTATCTAACTCAAAGGGCTTTCCATGGATTTGTTATTGGCCACCCAATAATTTGTGTGCTAGGAGATATGACCCTCCAAAGTAGACCCTCGAAAAAGGCTTCACTTGGAAATTTCGGATTTTGATACGGTTGCTCTAAAATTTGGGTTAGACCCATTTCCCACTCAATTTGACCCCCTAAACAAGAATATGAAGTCGGATTTTCGAAAAACGAAACGGATTTTGAGATATATGGAAATTACAATTATAGGTGTTTCCGAAGCACATTTTCGGGCATTTTTGGGGTCGTTTCAATATCTCCCCCTTGGGAACATTCGTCCCCGAATGTGGAAGAGACGTACAAGGCAAGACTTAGTATGAACATATCAACCCCACCATGAATGCAAAATTTTTATTTAAACATCACTTCAAGATTTCAAAACTTAGTGTAAAGCATCCATAACTCATCAATTTAAACATATATGCACATTAATGATTCAGGGGCTGAAATGTTAGACTCAATGGAGTACAAAGGACTTGCTTTAATACCTTAGGCTTTAGTGGAGTTGAATAGATAAGGATAACGTCTTTGCATGTCCGCTTCGGCCTCCCAAGTAGCACTCTCCACTTGTTGATTTGTCCAAAGCACCTTAACGGACGCCACTTCTATGTTCCTCAACCTTTTATCTTGTCTATCTAAGATCTGAACCGGAACTTCTTCATACGTCAAATTATCTTCTACAACACCGACAACCTCAAGAGGTACAATATCGTTAGGATCACCAACACATTTCCTCAACATCGATACATGGAATACCGGATGAACTAATTCCATCTCCTTGGGCAACCCCAACTCATAGGCTACTTTACCAACCCTTCTTATTATCTCATAAGGACCGACATACCTAGGACTTAATTTCCCCTTCTTACCAAAACGAACCACACCTTTCATTGGAGAAACTTTGAAATAAACCCAATCACCCACTTTGAATTCAAGATCCCGTCTCCTCACATCGGCATAAGACTTTTGACGACTTTGGGCTGTTTTCAACCTCTCCCTAATCAACCTTACCTTCTCAAGAGCATCCATGACCAGATCCGGACCCAACAAGGCCCCCTCTCTATCTTCAAACCACCCAACCGGTGACCTACACCATCTACCATAAAGTGCCTCAAAAGGAGCCATACCGATTGTAGTTACCATAGTTCCGACCTTGATTTCCTTGACCTTGGTGCCAATTATCCGAATTGAAACCTTGGGCGTTGTCTTGGAAACCCCTCGTCTGATCATTCACCGCATAAGTATCCTCTTCATAGTAGTATTCCTCAACCGGCGGTGGTGGATATCTACTCAAATAATTCACATCATTTACCTTTATGGCACCTCCCATCACATGCTTCAACACCAACCCTTGTTCGATCCTCATCTGAGCCATCTCCTCACGAATATCATCGGCAGATTTACTAGGTGCAGATTGAACTGCAAAAGTTCTCCTTCTTGTGTCTAACTTTCTAGTGTTCCATGATTTATTGTTTTGGAAAATTTTCTCCAGTTTCTCAGCAATCTTTTCAAAAGTGCACTCACCATATGACCCTCCTGCGATAGTATCAAGCATAGTCTTACCATTGTCATCTTGCCCTTTGTAAAAATACTCCTTCAGTTACTCATCATCGATACGGTGGTTCAGAACACTTCTTATGAATGTAGTGAACATGTCCCACGAACTTCTCACAGACTCTCCATGTAGTGCGATAAAATTGTTGAGTTTATCTTTGTGGTTAAGCCTCTTTGACGATGGAAAATACTTCGCCATGAACACCTTGTGCAATTGATCCCATGTATGAATAGAGTTGTACGGAAGCTCATAAAACCATACATCACCATCACTGGTCAATGATAAATGGAAGACTCTCAACCCTATAACGTTCATATCAAACTCCGGTCGCCCCACACAACTCTTACAAACACTCATCAACTTGGCCATATGCCCATGCAGATCTTTCGAAACCATACCAAAAAAAAAACCCATCGCTGATCATTCACCGCATAAGTATCCTCTTCATAGTAGTATTCCTCAACCGGCGGTGGTGGATATCTACTCAAATAATTCACATCATTTACCTTTTTGGCACCTCCCATCACATCCTTCAACACCAACCCTAGTTCGATCCTCATCTGAGCCATCTCCTCACGAATATCATCGGCAGATTTACTAGGTGCAGATTGAACTGCAAAAGTTCTCCTTCTTGTGTCTAACTTTCTAGTGTTCCATGATTTATTGTTTTGGAAAATTTTCTCCAGTTTCTCAGCAATCTTTTCAAAAGTGCACTCACCATATGACCCTCCTGCGATAGTATCAAGCATAGTCTTACCATTGTCATCTTGCCCTTTGTAAAAATACTCCTTCAGTTACTCATCATCGATACGGTGGTTCAGAACACTTCTTATGAATGTAGTGAACATGTCCCACGAACTACTCACAGACTCTCCATGTAGTGCGATAAAATTGTTGAGTTTATCTTTGTGGTTAAGCCTCTTTGACGATGGAAAATACTTCGCCATGAACACCTTGTGCAATTGATCCCATGTATGAATAGAGTTGTACGGAAGCTCATAAAACCATACATCACCATCACCGGTCAATGATAAATGGAAGACTCTCAACCCTATAACGTTCATATCAAACTCCGGTCGCCCCACACAACTCTTACAAACACTCATCAACTTGGCCATATGCCCATGCAGATCTTCCGAAACCATACCAAAAAAAAAAACCATCGCTGTAAGCATCTTAATCAAACTTCTAATAACTACGAATGTTTGCCCTGGTGGTAGCGGAGGGAGAACTATGGGTCCTTCAAATTCGACAGTTTTGATTTCGAACCTGTAATTATCACGCAATCTTGGTTCATGTAGAGCTTGCACCCTCAATGCATCTCCAAGTAGATTATCACCCTAAACCTGAACATTCTTATTATTCACTTGGTCCTCAAGCTCCTCTATGACTGGGTGATCACGGACCCTGTCATTATTCATCCTTCTCAATATTTTGCTCAACTCTGGATCATATAGGGTCAGTTGTTCGCCTCAACTCCGTAAACTTCACATACATGATGAGTCCACAAATTGGACTCATTTAAGGCTTTATTTTGATAAGAATACTGTCCTCAAATGCTTAGTTTGTCTAAATATCTGATGAAAACTCTTAAGCTTCAGGTCTTTGAAGTTTTAGTGAAAGCATGGACACTTAGGAGCAAAAAGGAACAAAAAGGCTGAAAAGAACGAAGAAGCTGAAGCCGGAGCATCCCCAATCACACTTGGCGATTCGCCAAAGGGATTTACTCTGCCCTTTGTTCCAGTACGCGAAGCCCTGAAGGAGAAAAATATAAAAGGCGATGAAATGAGCAGTCGGTGCTTCGCCGAATAGTTCCGCGAAGCAGTACTATGCCGCCCAATGGTCTAGAATATGAAGATGTGGAAGGTAAGCACGAAACGGCGATGAGATAGACGAAGGGTGAATCACCGAAGTCATTTGGTGATATCGACTAACTTCACTGTAAGATCCACTAGCGTTATTTTCTAAAGTCTATAAATACTGAACTTATTATTAATTTTAGAGAGTCGAACATTTATTTTAATTTCCAGAATAGAATAGTACTTTTTGGATATTTTTCTCTCAAGTTTGGAGAGGGTTTTTGGTAGACTTGAAAAAAAAAAGAATTTCATCTTCCACAAGTTGGAAGTGGGTCTTCTCCATTCTTCTTCCTTTACTTAAATCAAGGTTTAATTTCTTATACCCATTTGATTTTACTATCATTTTAGGTGTATTTTGTTATTTCTTGATGTATGGCTAAAAACCCCATTCATGGGGTGTGATTTAGCAAATATGTGTTGATATTATTGTTGGGTCTTGCTTGCTGATAGGTTAGATGTAGTTTAATTGTGATTTCACATAGTGGCTTTGGTTTAATCTAAAGGGTTTGTAGTTGTAAATAGAAAGCCACCCATGTGCTTTCGACTTGCATGCGAGAGAGGTCACGAAACCAAGACCACTAGACTGATGGCTAAAGAGTGGGTCGACATGAGGTTCAGCCCGAGAGGGTGAGCCCTAGTCCCATATCCTAACACTCAGCTCGAGAGTGAGTGGGGTAAGGCGTAGGCTGGTGTTCACGCGGTAAATATGTATCCGAGAGGAACGCATTTGAAATGGGGTAAGTTGCCCGAGAGGGAACTTATTTCCATTTAAATCCTAGTCACTATTATCATATGAATTTCCTTTCAAAATCATGTACCCAACTACTTATCTCAACTTGTATTGCTGTCACACCCCAAGAACATTTCCCCATACTTGATTTTCTTGTTAATTTTTGTTATTTTTACTACTTGTGACAAAACCCCCTAATCCATATTTGACACTTTCGTGTCACCCCCTTTAATTTACTATATTTTTACTCATTAATATCTTTATCTACGACTAGTTAGAGCTTAATTTTATTTTTCTATCAGTTCTCAAAACCAATCCCTTGGAACACGAACCCAACCTTTAGTTGGGTTACTATACTATCGTCGATCGTAAACACTCATACCGTAGGTTAGTGTCGTTGGTCACGATATGCATCAAAATGGTGCCGCTACCGGGGAGTGGTGTCACATGAAAGTGTAGTTCACTAGAGCTTTTTGTTCTTTTTAGTGTAGTTTTGACTAGTTTTACTTTTAGTTTAGTTTTTTTTTGTTTATTGTTTGTGTATACAGGTCCTCTACCTAGAGCCAAAAGAGGGGTGGCCTCATGAAAATGAGGCAAACCTCACTAATGGAACTTGAGTGAGGAGTTGCATCGTGCCACAACATTAAATATGGCGCTTCTTGGGAGGCAACCCAAGGTCATATATTTAGGATTTTATTTTTATAAATAATGGTGTGTTGATGTTGCAGATAAACCGAGGAAAGTGTGGAAAATCTCAGGTAAGCGAGCAGAAAGTCCATTCCGCGAGTCTCTAAACAGGTCAGGAACCTGACTGGATCCACCGTTTGGCTCAGTACAAGAGTTGTATAGAGCCTGTAAAACTCGGCGAACTCGAAAAGCAGCTCGACGCATCGCCAACCTGCTTGGCGATCTCGATGCAGACCGCCGATCTCACCCTTAGAAAATTAAAGATTTTGAAGAAAGGGCGAGATAAATGACCACTCGGCAGACCGCTGAGTGGGTCGGCGAGTTAACTAACATCGCCAAATGGACAAGAACTGAATGTTTATAAAGTGCCGAAAATCCCAATTTTTTAAAATTTTCCCACTCTCCCTCCTTTTAAACTTCTCGGCTTCACATCAAGGTAATATTTTCTAGATTATTGCTTGCCTTAAGTATTGTAGTCGATAATTAGTTCTTGGAGTGGATTACATTGCCGCCTAGGATTTCAAAAGTACTTTAATCGGCATCTAAGGTTGGTTTTCCGAACCCCGAATTTATTTTTAGCTTTTTTTTACTCATTTGCAATGGATGTTTTTTGTTATTTACATTTGAGGACAAATGCTTTTATTTGTGGTAGGGTGAGGCCCACCTTGTTTTGCTTGTTTCAGATACTTGTGTTTTTGGGTACGTTTGGGTTGTCTGTTTTTAATTGTGTTTTTATAAACTTCTTTGTGATTGTTTGAGCTTATGGCTCTCTTTTGGGTTTAATTGAAAAATAATTTTGACCTTTCCGAAAAATTTTCATTTTTCGAAAATTTTCACCACCACCTGTGTTGAAAGTGGCTGTTCTTGTACAAATTCAAGTCTCGGTTTCGATCAATACCGATGACTTGAATAATGCTCTCAATAGAACAAACATGAGTGTGGCTACGACGAGAAGAAATGAAGTTGCATAGACAATATGTGAACTCTTTGCATCTCGTTGTGATTAGCCATTTCTCAAATTGATTCTCTTTTAATGACCCTTGCACACTAGCGAAAGTGTGTAGTCTTGTTTGACTTAAGTGTCGATGACTTGTGTGATGAGCTTACTTTGAAACATGCATGAGTAAACTTAGAATTTGCCTTGTTAGTCTGATTGTTTTAGAAAGGTGTCCTCTTGAAATGATCTTAGGCAACTTTAAAGAGTGTGAGCCAAATTTGACATATACCACTTTTGTGGCCTACCCGTGAGTGTGTGAAACTCTTTTGAACACCCTTTGAGCCTTCCCTTTCTTTGGAAGAACCTTGATGAATCCGAGACCTTACTTGACCCACTACCTACAATCCTCTTAATTTGTGATTTAGTGAATAGCCAACTTAGGCGAAAAGCCTAAGTTCGGGGTGTGGTGAAAGGAAAATGAGAAGTCAAGTAGTGCAAGAAAAATTGCCCCCCTAACCCATAGGATTGCATAAGTGGAAACTCCTTCAATCCAAAAAAAAAAAAAGGTAACGAAGGAAATCGGGTTTCCAAGCAATCCATGAAGGTGAATAAACATGTGACTTAGAAGCATTAGAAAAATAATTGATAAAGGAGGACAATGGAACGCCTTGAGAATACCACATCTCACGAGGATGAAAAAGTCACTCAGCCTAAATGACCATACCTTTACACTCAACCCCATTACAAGCCTTAGAAAGACATTTTTGATCTTGAGTAAGCCGAATCAAAAGTCGGTTGGAAAATAAGGGCAAACCTATGGGTGAAAGCATGCATTGTGTTCCTCTTTTTGAGTGTGAGCATTACATCTGATTCCTAATCTTGAATTGATTAACCTCTGTGTGTGAATATGGAGTCATTCTTCATGTGAGGGCATTTAGATACTTTTTGTCGAGCTTGAACTCGCACAAGTAGCAAGTATTGCGAGGATGAGAATCTCTTGTAATGGTGTGTCACAACTTGAATCTTTGAGTACACAGTTGATCTTAAGTAATTTGAATCTTGTTGTGTATGTTCATGATTGAGTCTTGTGTAGCACTGTTTGAGACACCCTTTTTGAACGGTTGAACTTGAGTTTGCTTGAGGACAAGCAAAAGTTAAAGTTGGGGGTGTTGATGAGTCCAAAAATTGGACTCATTTAGGGATTTATTTTTATAAGAATAGTTTCCTCGAATGCTTATTTTGTCTAAATATCTGATGAAACCTCCTAAGTTTTAGGTATTTGATGTTTTAGTGAAAACATGGACACTTAGGCGCAAAAAGGAACAAAAAGGCTTAAAAGAACGAAGAAGCTAAAGCCCTAGCATCGCCAAGCACAATTGGCGATTCACCGAAGGGATTTACTCCGCCCTTTGGTCCACTACGTGAAGCCCTAAAGGAAAAGGATAAAAGAGACTATGAAAGGAGCAGTTGGCGCTTCACCGAATAGTTCTGCGAAGCAGTACTATACTGCCCAATGGTCTAGAACATGAAGATGCGGAAGGCAAGCACGAAACGGCGGTGAGACAGACGAAGGGCGAATCGCCGAAGTCATTCGGTGATATAGGCTATCTTCGCCGAAAGATCCGCTAGTGCTATTTTTTGAAGTCTATAAATACTGAACTTATTAGTAATTTTAGAGAGTTTAACATTTATTTTAATTTCTAGAATAGAATAGTATTTTTTGGATATTTTTCTAGCAAGTTTGGAGAGGGTTTTTGGGAGACTTGAAGAAAGAAGAATTTCATCTTCCCCAAGTTTGAAGTGGGTCTTGTCCATTCTTCTTCCTTTGCTTAAATCAAGGTTTAATTTCTTATACCAATTTTGATTTTACTATCATTTTAGGTGTATTTTGTAATTTCTTGATGTGTGACTAAAAACCCCCATTCTTGGGGTGTGATTTAGCAAATATGTGTTGATATTATTGTTGGGTCTTGCTTGCTGATAGGTTAGATGTAGTTTAATGATGATTTCACCTAGTGGTTGTGGTTTAATCCAAATGGTCTGTAGTTTCAAATACAAAGCCACCCATGTGTTTTCGGCTTGCCCGAGAGGGAGGTTGCGAAACGAAGACCACTAGACTGATGGCTAAGGAGTGGGTTGACATGAGGTTCAGCCCGAGAGGGGGAACCCTAGTCCCATATCCTAACACTCAGCTCGAGAGTGAGTGGGGTAAGGCGTAGGATGGTCTTCACGCGGTAAATACGTATCCGAGAGGAACGTATTTGAAACGGGGTAAGTTGCCTGAGAGGGAACTTATTTCCATTTAAATCCTAGTCACTATTATCATATAAATTTCCTTTCAAAATCATGTACCCAACTACTTATGTCAACTTGTATTGCTGTCACACCCCAAGAACATTTCCCCATACTTGATTTTCTTGTTAATTTTTGTTATTTTTACTACTTGTGACAAAACCCCCTAATCCATATTTGACACTTTCGTGTCACCCCCTTTAATTTACTATATTTTTACTCGTTAATATCTTTATCTACGACTAGTTAGAGCTTAATTTTATTTTTCTATCAGTTCTCAAAACCAATCCCTTGGAACACGACCCCAACCTTTAGTTGGGTTACTATACTGTCGACGATCGTAGACACTCATACTGTAGGTTAGTGTCGTTGGTCACAATAAGCATCAATACACTAGAGAAGAAACCTGAAGAAGAAAAAACAAAAGAAAAAGTAAAATTAGGAAATAATTGACTAAAGTTCAATAACGTACTTAAACTTAATCTAAAAGCTTTATTCACCGGCAGCGGCGCCTAAATTTGATACGCTCAAATTAAACCTCCCTAAAGAAGTATAAGCGACCGTTATAAAGTAAAGAACCCTACTTATATGTTGGGATCGATCTCACGAGGAATATGATTTAGACTTAGACTTAACTTACAATTATATTCTTTAGTCAACTTAATTTTGAGAGAAGTAATTAAAGGGGGGGGGGGGGGGTTGTGTAACAAATAACTGATTGTAGTTTAGAGAACAAGTGAGCAAGATTCAAACTTTAGTTGTTATCAATGAAAGAAAGAAGCTAGGTTGTAAGTGTTCCCCATAAGCTCCTAATGCGGTAATCATAGTAATAGTAATCCTTTCCTAGTGTATCACATGCAAAGTGGTAAGTTATGTATGCCTAAGTCCTTTGTCCGGCAAATAGAGAATTTCACCCCGCACCTTGGTCCGGCTACGTGTGTATAATATACTAACCCTTACCTTTACCTCATATTAGACATCACATCAATGTATGACTTAGTTTTCACCCTCTTAACAATTGACATTAGACTATTATATAGTATCAAACTAAATCTATGTTGATAATTCTTTTCTTATTAACTACCTCCTTGGTCCGGCAAGTAGCAACAAGACGAGTTCTAACGTTGGCCACAGTTAAATAGACTTATAAACGAAAGAATTATCAATGCGTGCAACAACATTAATCAAGAATTACTTAGTTATTATTCATACTTTGTTAATCGCTCATGGTTCCCACAACCCTAGTTATCGATTTAGTTACCCACACTAGCAAGAACACATTTCATATTTTTAGAACAAGAATTTATGAACTTACTTAATGAATAGAAAAAATCCGTAATCTCCAATTGAAAATCAAAGAAAGAATATTTATAAACCAAAATTAGGAAATCAAATTGCTAATGTTTACTAGTTAATTCCCAAGAACACACGAAGAACGAAAGTTAAACAATAGTAGCTAACCACCAAAACTGAGGTTTACATACCCTATTTATAGAAAAAAACTTGTCCCAGAGAAAAGGAAACGAAATTAGGAAATATACTGTTGGACGCGGATTTAATCAACGAGACTGACCTACAGACCATGGATCGACCAACGATTCGTTGGTCCTTTCTGTAGCCCACGACTTAGACTTTTTCCATGGAGGTTAGAACCTTCAAATTTCTTATGCAAATGACGGACCTGCAGAACGGACCCTAGGTCAACCTACGGTTCATGGGTCCCTTCTCGTGGCTCCACAGATAGGATATTTCATCAGATACTAGAACTGAATGCTCGTGGGTCGACCTACGCTCCGTAAATGGCATTTCTAGTTCCACAGTTGGTCAAGACTTCCCTGATTCTCCATCTATGCCACCAACCTACGGAGCATGACTGCACCTATGGTCTGTAGGTCACCTCCGTAGATAGCTCCTTCTGCAAAATTTCAGTTGTAGTTTCTCTCGTCCTCATCCAAATCTATTTCCTGCAAATATAGCACAATAAACATTAATTCTAATACAAAAGGCGCTAGACACACACAACTCTTAAGTGAAATGTATTAAGAATACCATAAACTCATGGTATATCATTGATCGACATCAATGAAGGTGTAAGAATGAGATAAGGACATTATGATGCAAAAATGAGGGAAAAAATGATAAAAACCTGAAGTAAAGAGAACATGGAGCTCGCAAAAGCCACTCGGCAACTCACCGAGTCGGCCTATAGCTCGGCTAATGTTCTAGCGAAGTAGCCCATGAACTAAACAAACTTGGTGAGCATAATGATGATTCGGCGATGCAAGTAATGGATGGTGGACAACGATCAGGCTCAACGAACTTTCCAGAATAATATGATAGAGAAACTAAGCCGAAAGGCAAGGAGAAGAGAAACTTGGCGGATCGCCGAGTGTATCGGTCTAACGACCTAGGGGTACCCCCTAGATGAAACACGACGTATTTGATGTTTGCGTAATCAAGACACAACTTCTGATGCAAGTGTCTATGATCGTCAATTGTTTAGTAACCCAACAAAGGGCTGGGATCATCCCAAGAAAGTGGTTTTGAGAATTTATAGAAAAATGAAATTTAATTCTAACTAGTCGTAGCTAAAGGCATTAACGATTAAAAACATTGTACATTAAAAAGGGGGACACAAGAGTGTGAATTAACAATGGAGGGTTTTGTCACAAGTAAGGTAAAAACAACAAAATAAACAAGGGTTTCTAAGTAATGAGAGGGGATCCTTGGGATCTGACGGGAATACGGGTTAAGCTAGATTATTCGGTAGATTCTTGCGATAGAAAATTTATAGAGTAATAGTGACTAGTCTAAGTTTTGTGTGGGAATAAGATCTCTCTCGAGCAACTTACCCCGTTTCAAATGGGTTCCTCTCGGACACGTACTTGCCGCATGAAGACCAGCTTACACCTTATCCCACTCACTCTCTCGAGCCGAGTGTTAGGATATGGGACTAGGGTTCACTCTCTCGAGCTGAACCTCATGTCAACTCACTCCTTAGGCCATCAATCTAGTAGTCTTGGTTTCGCGACTTCTCTCTCGATCAAGCCGAAAAAAGATAAATAAACTTATTTTTGCAACTACAAATTTGTTAAATTCATCCACAACTACTAGACGAAATCACCATTAAACTACATCTAATCTATCAACAAACAAGACCCAACAACAATCTTAATCCATATTCGCTAAATCACACCCCAAGAATGGGGATTTTTAGCCACACATCAAGAGATAGAAATTTATATCTAAATGAACTTGCATTCAAATGGGTATGAAGATATAAGTCTTCTTACATGCCAAGAATGAAGAATCCAAGATACCCAAGTCCAAATCTTTGGAGATGAAACCCTCTTTTTCGTCAAGTCTTCCAAACCCTCTCAAACATAGAGAAAAAAAAACTAAAAAGTACTATTTTATATGAAAATTATAATAATTGTTCAACTGTAAAACTACAACTCTAACTAGTATTTATTATTTTCACAGATTTGTACTGCAGCAGATCGTTCGGCGTCGTTAGTTAGAATCGCCGATCAACTCGGCGATTCGCCCTTTGGTGTAGGTCATCGCCCTCTTGCACCAGTCCTCAACATCATCGTGCAGTGGGTCATTGGGAGACATGGTATTGCTTCGCGGAACTACTCGGTGATGCGCCAACTGCTCCTTTTTTCCGCCAACTTAATCCTTTTCTTCAGGACATAGCACACTGGAACAAAAGGCAAATATGTGATCTGTTGGCCATTCGGCGAATGGGTTCGGCGATTCGTATATCGTCATTTCTTCTTTCTTTTAGCTTCTTTTTCTCCTTTTTGCTTGATCGTGTCCATGCTTTTCCTCAAACTTCAAACACCTGAAACTTCAAGGTTTTCATCAGATATCGAGATAAACCATGCATTTGAGGACATAATTTCTATTAAAATATAGCCCTAAATGAGTCCAATTTGTGGACTCATCAACACCCCCAACTTAAACTTTTGCTTTTCCTCAAGCAAACCCAAGTTCAGCCATTCAAAAAGGGTGTCTCGAATAGTTGTACACAAAACTCAATCACGAATGCACATAATAAGACTCAATTTACTTATGTAAAGAACAAATGTGCACTTCAAAGATTCAAGTTATGACTAACCAATATCAACGAATCTCATGCCCACAATACTTGCTTCAAACGCAAGTTCAAGCTCAATTATAGTATTCAAATGCCCTCACACAAAGGATGATTCCATATTCACACCATGGTTTCACAGTTTAAATCTTTGGAATCAGATGCAACCCTCACACTCACAAAGAAGAACATAATGCATGCTTTCACCCATAGGTTTGCCCGTGGCTTAAATCCACATTTTTTCCAGCTTACTCAAGATCAAAAAGGTCTTTTCAAGGCTTATAATTGGGCTGAGTACAAAGGTATGGTCGTTTAGGATCAGTGACTTTCATCCTCATGAAATGTGGTTCACATGACACTTCTTTTCCTTTTCCTTCATGATTTTCATTTGTGCTCATAAGTCATCCTATTATTCACTTTCCATGGATTATTTGAGAACCCTTTCCATTTTTCAACTTTATTTCACAACTTTCTTTTTCATTCTTTTTCTTTTTCTTTCTCTTCTTTCTCTTTTTTTTATATGGAGGGGTTCCATTTTCCTTAAAACCATGGGTAGGAGGGACTTTGTTGCACTTCTTGACATTCCCTTTTCTTTTCACCACACCCCCAACTTAGGCTTTTTAGCCTAAGTTGGCTTTTCAAACTAACCACAACTTCATGAGGAGTATGGGTGATGGATTAAGAACGGTCTAGTTTTCATCAAGTTTTCTTCCAAGGAAAGGTAAGGCTTAAGGGGTGTTCAAGAGAGAATCACATACTCACAAGGTAAGTCACAAAAGAGGTATACGTCAAATTGGTTCACACTCTTCGAAGTTGCCTAAGATCATATCAAGAGATAGCATCACTTAGTTGACCGGACCAATGGGGAAAATTCGAGGATCTATCATGCATAGTTCACAGGTAAGCTCACCACACTAGGCATTGACACTACAAGTTAAGCAAGACTCCACACTTTCTCTAGTGTGCATTGATCATCACAAGAGAATCAATTTGATAAAAAGCTAGTCATAACGATATGCATAGAGTTCACATATTGTCTATGCAACTTCATTTGGCCTCATCGTAGCCACGCATTCATGTTCGATAGATTGAGAGAACTATTAAAGTAATCGGTATTGATTGGAACTGAGATTCAATTTTTTACAAAAGAACAGCCAGATTCAACACATGAGAGGTGGCAATTTTTTTTCCAGAAGGTCAAAATTAATTTACAATTAAAACAAGAAGGAAGCCATAAGCTCAAACATCCACAGAAAGCAGTATTTAACACAATAATAGCTCAAAGAACACGAGTCACAACTAACACATAAAAGGTGGGCCTTGGCCTCACCCCACCACAAATAAAAGCAATTTGTCCTCAAATGAAATTAACACAGAATATCCAAACTTTAAAAATAACGAAAGACAGAGAAGGAGGTAAAGAGGGGATCCTGGCTAGTCAGTCGCTCTGTCTGTCTGGGCTTCAGTGCCTAGAGTGACCTCTACAAGTACCATCTCCATTGGAACTAGCAACAGGTGCTAAGGAAGCCTGCACAACAACATCTATCATGATTGCTTCCATCTCAGTCATCTCTTCATCTGCAGCTACCTCAGTCTCTTCATGCATCTCTTCATCGGTCTCTGCTTTTGAGTCAGGGTCGGCTATCTGCTTCACGCTATCCCCATATCCCGTGGTTGTCTAAGGCATCTCCGGCATGTCTGGAATCTCCACTGTTCCAAAGACCATGGACATATCGGTGGACTTCAGGTGCTCTACATCTTTTCACAGTTCAACAATGGTAGCTTTTAAAGCCGTCACTTCCTCTGTGGACCCTTGGTTGTGTTCACACACTGCTATCCTGGCTGTTAGAGCATCAACAGTAGTGCCCAGAGCTGTGACAACATCAGTTAGGGCAATCTGGATCATGCCTATAACAGAGGCCTCTAGACTAGCAGCCGACGATCTGCACAAAGGGCCAGCTGTCCCATTCGGAGTTGGTAAGCCTGGGTGAGTGGAAGTCGGGAAACAATAGCAACAATAGTGGGTCTTGGCGATCGTGCAACAACATAAGAACTTGGAATATCAATGGGAGTAACAGTGGTATTGGATATACCTGAAGGCCCTGGGCTGGAGGTAGATGTGACTCTGTAGGTGATGATTTTGTGTTTACTAACTCCATCGATGTTGTTTTTTTCTTTTCTTCTTGATCCTTAAGGTTCTCGGCTTCGATCCTCTGAATATCAGTAGAGGCTATGGGCATCACTTCCACATCCTTCTTGACATCTCGAGGCACCTGGGCTCGTTTGCATAATTCTATGATCAAGACTGAGAATGGAAGTGAGGTTCGGCACTGTCTTTCACGCATGAGTATCTCTGAAGCAATGATTTTGCCCAAGTTTATCTGAGTCTCCTCTATGACGCAACCCAGGCAAGCTGCCTTGGCACGGTGAAGGATAGACTCATTTTGGGATGGCATAATTGTGTTGCTGATAAAACCTAACAAGAACCGTGAGGCTATGCTTAGTTCTATCTTTTAAATCGAAACTCCCTCCGCCGACCACTTTGGAGTCTCATCTGAAATTAGTGGGGCTAACCACTTTTTCATTTCATCCAGTTTCTTTGTTCTGATCAAGTACTAGCAATGATCCCTAATATTCATAGACATGCCCAAGACTACGTTGATTTCCTCACTATCACACCTCACCCTCCTGCCTCTGACAACCACATAGTCAACTTCTTTGAAGGCTTCTGCTAGTTGCTTTTGCTGGGGTATTAGTGTACTATATGCACTGTAGAACTCTCTTACCCAGTTTGGAATTTAAGGGCCACAGGGTTTGGTGAAGATTTGGAACTCATGGAGTCTCAAACACTCCATTATGTCTGGGTACCTGTCTATAACCCCGTCTATGGACAAACGTTTTTCCTGCAGAATTGTCCTCATCCCTTCAGCCTTTACTCGATTTGTTGATTGAGGCGGAGGACCTTGTATTGTAGGTGCTTATACCATTGCCTGCTCTGGAGTTAGAGGTATAAGTAGTGGTAGGTTGGGGAGTCCTGGCCTTGAACGGATCATTCAGCCTCTTAGTTTGCCGCTCAGCCCTATGTGCTATTAACAGCCCATCCTCATCAGAACCCATACCTTCGCTTTCAGATTGGTTAGGGTTATTTCTATAAAAGCCATTACTATCAGTGCTTGCATCTGATAATTCAAGGGTCTTGTGTTTGCCCTTGCCTTTTTCACCAGCGGTGGAAGGTTTAGCAACCTTGCTTCTGAATGCATCTGCATCCTCGTTGATTGTAATCCCTTTTGTTTTACCTTGGGGTGGACTTCTTCTTCCTGCAACTTTAGATCTAGCCATTTCTGCTAAAATTTCAAAAGAATTTAAAACAACTAAATACAATTGTAGAAAAACTCGCCGAATAGATCGGCGTGTTGCCAAGTTTCTTAGGCGAGCAGGATTTTATACGTTGAAGGATACAGTGCAAAAAGGTTCAGAAGTGCGGACAAAGGGCGGCCAAAGAGACTTGAGTGAGTTGCCAAATGCTTTTGGCAGTCAAAGATTTCTGGCCAAAAGTTACAGAAGCCTTAACACAAGTGGCATGAAATTAATGGCGAGATGGGGTCATTTGGCGAATCGCTAAATGATTCAGTGAGCTCGCCTCAGCATGCCGAATAGTCTAAATTTATCAGAAGGGTACAACACACGCCATATTTTCAATGAGAGTATAAATATCACAATTAAATGCAGGGTTTGGAGATTCAACCTTTCAAGTAGATTAAATCAAGATTGTGATGCTACGCAGCAGGTTAGTATAGATTCAAGCACTACTAAAGCAGCTAGAATACTTATGAGGTGCGAAAATTCTAAATATGCGAAGTAGGTGCCATTTTGCGAAAATCAAGAATGAGAGAATATGAAAAAGGTTGAAAGTCAAGACCCGTGACTATAGAAACACCATCTAGATCTCACCGATTCGATGACATTAGTTGAATTTTCTCCCCTAATCGGTGATCTGCCGAGTGTTTATGTACTTCACTGAGTTTTACAGTTCCCTCAGTCAAAGTAAGGATCCAAACGGCGGTCTTTGTCGAGGTCGCCGATCTAGTTTGCAATTCGCCAATTGAACTTGTGTAATTCATCCTGTACTTTTAACAAACTTTTTATACCCAATCCTACAAAATCAAAACACCTTTATTTAAAAAAAAAACATAATTAAAGCAGTTAAGGGTTTTGGGTTGCCTCCCAAATAGCGTCTTAGTTAATGTCATGTCACGACGCAGGTTAACACTTAAACTTCACTTTTGTGGTTAGCTAAAACATCATTTGGCAACCCCCTGCTTCGTGCTTGATGGAGATGAGGAATCACATGACCCGGATAGATCTAGACTGATAACCACTCATATGATTTAGCAGTTCTACATTTTCTCTAATCTTCTCTAACCCTTTATCTTGCTCATTTAGCTTTTGGAGAATGGTTACTAACATATCCTTGATATGTCCATTTTCAATGTCCATAGTTCTACCCTGCTCGGTAGGTAGTATGAATTTGCTCTTCTCTTTAGACATCACCTCCAGTTCCTCGGCCTTTTGGGTCAAGTTATCCATCTAACCGAGCAAAACGATTAATTGTTGGTCCTTCTCAGTATCCTTGTTGATTTTATTCATAGTGTCAAGGAATTTGGTTGTGGTCTCATAGGAGTATCTCTCAAGGCAACCTGGGATAAGTTGGTCGAATAATCCTCTGTTGTCAGGATTTAGACTCCTATAGAAGCATTCCAGTAGAACTAGATTAGGGATCTCTTAAGTTGGGCATTGTGTCAATAGCGTTTTGAACCTCAGCCGTGACTCATGAAAAAGTTCTCCTTCTAGATGCTTGAAGGTTAGGATGAGATCCCTGAACCTCATCCCTTCTACTGGGAGGTGTTCCATTGGTTCACCTTCTGCATCATGTTTATTCATTATCATGCCTCAACACACAAACACGCTAGACAAAACTAAGAGTTAAGTAAGTAAACTACAATTAAGGAGAACAAAATTTCTATTAATCTAAATTTTTTCAAATAACTCCACTCCCCGGCAACGGCGCCATTTTGATGTTTGAGTAATCAATACACAACTTCCGATGCAAGTGTCTACGATCGTACAATAGTTTAGTAACCCAACCAAGGGTTGGGATCGTCCCAAGAGAGTGGTTTTGAGAATTTATAGAAAAATGAAATATAATTCTAACTAGTCATAGCTAAAGAGATTAACGAGTAAAAACATTGTAAATTAAAAAGGGGGACACAACAGTGTGAATTAACAATGGGGGGTTTTGTCACAAGTAAGGTAAAAACAACAAAATAAACAATGGTTTAAAAGTAATGAGCGGGGATCCTTGGGATGTGATGGGAATATGGGTTAAGCTAGATTATTGGGTACATGCTTGCGATAGCAAATTTGTAGAGTAATATTAACTAGGCTAAGCTTTATGTGGGAATAAATTCTCTCTTGAGCAACTTACCCCGTTTCAAATGAGTTCCTTTTGGACACCCAGTTGCCGCATGAAGACCATCCTACGCCTTACCCCACTCACTCTCTCTCGAGATGAGTGTTAGGATATGGGACTAGGGTTCACTCTCTCGAGCTGAACCTCATGTCGACCCACTCCTTAGGCCATCAGTCTAGTAGTCTTGGTTTCGCGACTTCTCTCTCGAGCTAGCCGGAAACACATGAGTAAACTTGTATTTGCAACTACAAATTTGTTAAATTCATCCATAACTACTAGACGAAATCACAAATAAACTACATCTAATCTATTAGCAAACAAGACCCAACAATATTTTGAACCCATATTCGCTAAATCACATCCCAAGAATGGGGATTTTTAGCCACACATCAAGAGATAGAAATTTATACCTAAAGGATCTTGCATTCCAATGGATATGAAGATTTAAGTCTTGTTACAGGCCAAGAATGAAGAATCCAAGAGACTCAAGTCCAAATCCTTGGAGATGAAACACTCTTTTTCTTCAAGTTTTCAAAACCCTCTCAAACTCAGAGCAAAAGTACTAAAAAGTACTATTTTATATGAAAATTATAATAATTGTTCGACTCTAAAACTACACCTCTAACTAGTATTTATAGTTTTCACAGATTTGTGCTGCAGCGGATCATTCGGCGTCTTTAGTTGAAACGCCGATCAACTCGGTGATTCGCACTTTGCTGTAGGTCATTGTCATATTGCACCAGTCCTCAATATCGTCGTGCTCTGGATCATTGGGAGACATGGTACTTCTTCAAGGAACTTCTCGGTGATGCGCCTACTGCTCCCTTATTCCGCCAACTTGATCCTTTCCTTCTAGGCTCACTACACTGGAACAAAAGGCGGAAATGTGATTTGTTGGCGATTCGCCGAATGGGTTCAACCATTTGCAAATCTTCATTTCTTCGTTCTTTTAGATTGTTTTGCTAATTTTTGCTTGATCGTGTCCATGATTTCCCTCAAACTTCAAATACCTGAAACTTCAAGGTTTTCATCAGATATCGAGATAAAACATACATTTGAGGACACATTTCTATTAAGATATAGCCCTAAATGAGTCCATTTTGTGGACTCGTCAGTAATCAACCCTGAAGGGATTTCATACAAGCCCTTAGCGTATAATGACATAAGATAAATAGAAACGATGCGGAATTTAAAACTTTTACAATCAAAATCATTCATAAAATCAAATGGAAATCTAGACATTATCTCAATAAGCCATCTAATACAATCATGTATCAAATAAGGCCACAGCCCTTTACAACACAATCTTAATCTAGAATGTATGAAAGAAACTAGAAATGAACCACTTTCGTCCTCCAACCATGACGACTCACCAAAAGCGTGGAGAGAATCGATACAAGATTTGAACAATAGGAAATGCACACCTCAACAGCCGGGCCGTACATTTATAGAAAAATGTAGAAAATATGGGTTAGTACAAAAATGCACTAAGTATGATAGCCATGCATAAAATCCTTCAAAATATGCCAAAAGGGGAATTTTTTGTTGAAATCATGCACTTTATCAAGTTTAAGAGTCATCATGCACATTAGTGTAAAAATATAAGTGAAACCGTCACATAAGTAACCCTAAGCTATACTTGTGCAATGCATAGATAAGATCCCATAATCCTATCTAATACCAAGTACCACTTTTAGGCCACCATAATCGTACATATCATGCCTTGACCTCATTATAGCCAATATTCATAGACAAGGGAATATTCATGTTCACTAACTCATATCAAGGAAAGTAACTCATAGCAACAATCCATACTAATCATGCATATTTCATATATCTTCATAGCATAAGAGAACAACAACATAACCACTCTCAAAGCCTACTTGTGCAATGAATGAATGAAGTCTCATACCCCCACTCACACCAAGTAGAGATTATTAAGAAGACATAAGTTATAGTTCATATTTAAGTTCATTTCATAATTCGTATTCTTGTCATGTAGGAAAATAGCCTTAACCGACATAGACCATGTGAGCTGCATGGAATTCGGTGTCATGCCCCCACATCGAAAAGAGGTCTCCTACTTGCCTAAGGTAGAACTCATGTTTGTTAGCCTAGGTGGATCAACTAGCTAAAGACCAATGTGGGCACATAGTTACGGGATAGGGAGATTGCTTCTAGAAACCTGAACTGACTGATGTAAATGGTTTCCATCTTATAAGATAATTGTTTGGGAACCCAGACTAACTCGCGCAAAAGGAACCCATTGGAAAACTGGACTAATTTAAGTAAAAGCATTCATCTCATATTCATATCCACTCAGTGTTAAGCATAATTTCTTTAAGTTCATATTAAGTCTTTACTTAGGTTCATGTTTATGGAAGAATGCACTAACAACCAATCCAACATGATATCATGATATAGATCATAGATTTAAGAGGTGAGAATAGACTTTTAACCTTAGAATCATTATTCTGTGAGTAAACCTTTCACATCATGTCCATAGTGTGTTCATGAGAATAGTCTAACAAAATTATCATAGTCATAGATATTTCATGCATAGTCATGTGTAACGGTATAGGGGAGAATTACCTTACAACAATACCATAATTACACCATAGTCATAGGATCTTCATTCTCAAGTGAATTCTAAAGCACATAGAGAATTCTCATAATCATGTACAATTCTCATAATTTGTCCTTCAAGTACCATGAATCACATTCAACCCAAACATCTATAATTTCTACATTAGATATTGAAAATAATATGATTCAATTAACAAAATCATCCTAAACATAATCTCTTCACATGCTTTTATAATCAATCAACCCACATCACAAGATCATAATTTTGTAATATGGGGGGATTCATGGGTTCTTGGGTGGATTTCATCACAAATCAACAATAAAAAATCAATTCAATCATAATCCATCATAAATAAACAATTGAAAATGTTTTTGAAAGGAACCTATAACCTTAGCGTGAAACCCTAACTTTTGGGGACTTTACAACATAGTCTCAAACTAGAATGTACGAAAGAAACTAGAAATGAACAATTTCCATCCTCGAACCATGAGGACTCACCAAAAGTGTGGAGAGAATCGATCCAAGATTTGATCAATAGGAAATGCACATCTCAACAACCGGGCCCTACACTTATAGAAAAATGTAGAAAATAAGGTTAATACAAAAATGCACTAAGTATGATAGACATGCATAAAATTCGTGAAAATAGGCCAAAAGGGGACATTTTAGTTGAAATCATGCACTTAATCAAGTTTAAGAGTCACCATGCAAATTAGTGTAAAAACATAAGTCAAACTATCACTTAAGTAACCCTAAGCTATACTTGTGCAATACATAAATAAGATCCCATAATCCTATTTAATACTAAGTACCACTTTTAGGCCACCATAATTATACATATCATGCCTTAACCTCGTCATAGCCAATACTCATAGACAAGGGAATATTCATGTTCAGTAACTCATCATAGCATAAGAAAACCACACCATAAAAACTTTCAAAGCCTACTTGTGCAATGCCTGAATAAAGTCTCATACCCCCACTCACTCTAAGTAGAGTTTCTTGAGAAGCCATAAGTTATAGTTCATGTTCATGTTCATATCATAATTCATATTTTTGTCACGTAGAGAAATATCCTTAACCGACATAAACTATATGAGTTACAGGGAATCCGGTGTCATGCCCCCACACCAAAAAAATGTGTCCTACTTGCCTAAAGTAGATCTCATGTTTGTTAGCCTAGGTGGATCCACTAGCTAAAGACCTGTGTGGGCACATAGTTACAGGATAGAGAGATTGCTTCTAGAAACCCGGACTTAATGATGTAAAAGGTTTCCATCCATGAGATAACTCTTTGGGAACCCGGGCTAACTGGCGTAAAAGGAATTCATTGGAAAGTGGGACTGACTGACGTAAAAGCTTTCATCTCATATTCATATCCACTCGGTGCTAAACATAACTCCCTTTAAGTTTATATTAAGTCTTTACTTAGGTTCATGTTTATGGAGGAATGCAATAACAATCAATCCAACATGATATCATGATATAGCTCATAGATTCAAAAGATGAGAATAGCCTTTCAACCTTAGAATCATAATTCTGTGAGTAAACCTTTCGCATCATGTTCATAGTGTGTTCATGAGTATAGCCTTTTAATCAACACAAAAAGATTATCGTAGGAATAGATATTTCATGCATTGTCATTTTTAAGGGTATAGGGGAGAATGACTTTTCAACAATACCACAATTACAGCATAGTCATATGATCTTCACTCTCAAGTGAATCCTAAAAAACATGCACAATTCTCATAATCATGTACAATTCTCATAATTTATCATTGAAGGACCATGAATCACATTCAGCCCAAATATCAAGAATTTCTACATTAGATATGGAAAATAACATGATTCAATTAACTCAATCTTTCTGAGCATAATCTCTTCACATGCTTCTACAATTAATCAACTGATATCACAAGATCATAATTTGGTAATATGGGGGGATTCATGGGATCTTGGGGGTATTTCATCACAAATCAACAATAAAAAATCAATTCAATCATAATCCATCATAAATAAACCATTGAAAATGTTTTTGAAAGGAACCTATGACCTTGGTGTGAAACCCTAACTTTTGGGGAAATTGTAAGCTTTGAAATCTACTTTTGAACGGACTCTATGGGTGAAATCTACCCATATATGAAGAGATAACATACCTTGACGATGAATCTCCCAAGAATTTGTGGAAAAACCTTGATTTCTTTAAGCCCTAGCTCCAATTCTACTCTTCTTCTTCTTCTTCTTTGAGTTTCAGAGAGAGAAATATTATGAAGAAGATGAACCTTTTTATTCGGTTTGGGTGTTTGTGAAAAATGACTTACGTTAGGTGTATTTTGACTTAAAATGCCTTAGATAGTTGTATAAAATCATACAAAACGACCAAACTTTGATAGAACATAAAATGGAATTACCCAAAATAGCCGTCATTTAGGGTGGGCTTCCCCGGGGTCATGACCCCTTTCATGAGCCATCAAGGGCACCACGTCCCGTGTTGCCTTGACCAGTATCCCCCTAAACTTTGGCAAGCCCCCCATGAGTTGAAGGCAACCCCATGAGCCTTCCCACAGTTTGTGGTCCTCACTCCGAGTGGTGAAGTGGCTCGTGAATGGAAACCTTTCTTGGGTCAGCCTTATGAGCTTACTGCCTCACCAACAACGGGTGGAACCAAGGCTTGTGGTGGTCACCATGGGTCGTGAAGGCTGTCGTGGTCATGGTGGGTATTGGCTAGGCACATTATGGCAGCCTTGGACCCTTTACCAGGTCCCTCACCAAATTTCCCTTTGGCCTTGCCCTTAACTCTTGATGTTAACCCTCATGTTTAGCTCTAGTTTAGCCTACTAGTTTCTAGAGTGTTACAATCAGTGATCCGGACTTACTTCGCTGAATTTACTCCATGCTGAAACTTTGAGAACATATAAATAAAAAATTTAAAAGAAGAAAAGGAGTTCCCACACTGTTTACTTCTAGGTTTTTCAGAGTTTTTACATTTTTAAACATTGTTTAACATTTTTAGTAGAGTTTGGGATTTACATTTGGAAATTGCATGATTTGATCTTTGATTTCACCATTTGGGAAATCCAGATCGTTAGCAAATCAGATGGAAAACTTTGTTGGTAACGATTTCTGTATTTTCACAAGGCTTAGCTGAAACCCCTTACCTTAGGGGTGTGATAATGTAGTCGAATGTGTTAATTAGGTAATGGGTATTATTATTTTCTTATTTTAATGTTATTTTGAAGTGTGTTCAATTATTTGTACAAGTTTCAATTGAGGAATTGAAGTAGCAAATTTAATTCTAGTTTAGCTCTCTATGCTTGCTTGAGAAAGAGGTATAGATTAGAAGGATTTATTGATAATTGTATCAATTGCGTCTTTAAAATCTTGCTTGTGAAAGTGGGTCTGAGTGTGACTTTACAAACCCAACTTGAAAGATGGGTTAATTGAGGAATCGGGTTGTTTGGCAATGTTAAGCTTGTTGATGTTCGAGAGAGCTCACTTGAAGGGAAATAGTTGATTGATAGATGGCTATTGTATGCATAACCTAGCCTACCCATTGAGATTTAACAACTTTAAGTAACTAGTCATAATCCATTATGCGAAATTAACATTCGACTGATCACATTCCTAAGGTCCAATCTCGAATTGCTTATTTCCCGTGTTAAGTGCTCTTTGCCACAAATTGGTTACTAATTTCCCCCCATTTGATATTAATCATTTAAACTTTGTGATTTGTTTTCATGTTACTAATCTTTTACTTCTACAAATGATTACGACACATATTTACTTCCTAATGGAATTCTTTACCGTATCACTCACTGGGGGATCAACCCCAACTCCTAGTTAGGTTTATACTTGTTAGCGACCACCTACACTTAGAGTTGGATGAAGTTTTCACAACCTAAGGGTACTCTCTAGATGTAAAATGGCATATAGAACCCCGAAGAACTCCATACAAGCCACTTAACTCTCATAACATAAGAAATAGAACAATAAAAATAAAACAATAGTCCAAGTCCAAAATCTTTTATAAAAGCAAAGCGGAAGTCTAATACACTTGTCTTATCATAGCCATCTACTACAATAGAATAAAATTAGGCCTAGGCGATACATCATGTTCAAAAGAGAAATACATGAAAGAAACTACAACAATGAAAGCCCGTCCTCAAAGCATGAGGACTCACCATGCTTGGAAATATCACAAGCCAACCTCTATCTATGAACATGGTGACCCTGAATATTGTACCCTACATTTGGGAAAAATATAGGCAAGAGTATGCGTTAGTACAAAACAATGTACCAAGTATGATACCCATGTATAAAACATTAGATCATGCTAAAATAGACTTTTCATTTCATGACATGCAATTGACCAAGCTAAAACATGATATAAAAGAGTTAGAAAACATAAATCATAAAACCATGGTTAATGCAAGCTAACTTCATCTTTAAAAACTTTGAACCAATATGCAATACCTCTTGAAGTAACATTAGTACTTCATTTTTACTTGTGGGGAATTAGCGTTAACCGACATGTAAGACCATGTGAGCTATTAACATGGAATCTAGTGTGTACCCACACCGAAAGGAGGTGTCCTACTTGCCAATGTAAGACAATGACTTTCTAGCTATTGTAGATCCACTAGCTAATGTCTATCTAAGACAACATCCTATGGTGGCACATAGTTATGGCATAAAGAAATTGCTACTAGAAACTCGACCTCTACTAACGGAGGAGCTTCCATCTCATCAGATTTCTTCTAGGAACTCGGCCTCTACTACTGTAGAGCTTTAATCTCATTATCAACATCCCCTCGGTGTTAAGAATAAATCCAATGGAATAGTCATTTCTTACTTGACTTCATTATTCATGGAAAGTTTCCCTTGGACAACCAATCCAAGCTAGTTTCATTAGGATAGTTCTTACTCTTTGATTCAATTAGGTGAGAAAGCCTTTGAACCTAAGAATCCTTTCTATGTGAGAAAACCTTTCACATCATGATATTATGTGTTTATGAGAATATCCTTTCACAACACAACATCATCATTGGTACTTTACTCTTAAAGCACCCTTAAAATATTTACATACATTTCATAAGAAAATGCATAAGTCTATAATTTACCTCTTGAGATTCAAAACCCACTTTCAATCATAAAATCTTAGAAAGTATGGGTTAATCAATTCATTAAAAGCTCGCAATGCATGCTTAATTTCATAAAACTCTTGATTTATACTCAAAATTCGACATAATATGATTCATATCTTGAAAACATGGGTATTACATGGGTTGATGGGGAAATCATCATAAAATCATAGTATTTCATCAATTAATGCATGAGAGATCATAATTCAATCATTAGAATCAACAATGAAAAGAACCCATGATAATTGAAGAAAACGCTAACTCAATTGGGGAATTTTATCTTTAGAAATGAAGGAATTTGTGTACTCCATGAATGGAAGAAATCCATGGATGAAAACTATCATACCTTGAATCCAAATGTTGGCCTTCAATAGAGGAATTGAGACCTTGGCTTGAAACCCTAGATGAATCCATCTTCTTCTTCTACAAGTTTTTAGAGAAAGAATATTTGTCAGCTCTTCTTTTTGTTAAGTTTAGAGAGAATGATTTCTATTGGGAAAATTCGGGGTAAAAAGCTTATATAAGGGTCTTCATAAAGGGTATACCAACGTATTATAGGAATAAAATAATTAGGACAAGACCCAACTTCCCTTGAAAAATAACAGTCAGTTGCCACAAACGGACCCAGTCGACGAATCGTGGTCTGACCTACAGTCCGTCCTGGTGGACCGTCATTCATGGTCAGAACTTTTGGCCAATCCACAAACCCCTAGACCATGTACCGTGGACCCACCTACGGTCCGTAGGTCCAATCGTTGACCTACCCTAGACATTTTTTGAATGGCCAATCCACGGACATACCTACAGTCCTTGGCCCACACCATGGGTCCGTATTTGTCCCTCATGGATGGCACCTCAGATTTTAAAAATCTGGTATGCTGCCATGTTTAGGATTCGGGGTATTACAGAAGTATAGTTGAATGTTATCAATAATGTCGTCGCTGCCGGGGTGTGGTGTTTAGAAATCTTTTATTGAAGTGTATTTGTGAAATAATTTTATTGTAGTTTAATTATTTTATATGCGTTCTTGTTGGCTGCTCTAAAAAAGTTGAAGAAGGGACTGTAAATGGGAGCGACGCCAGTCAACTTAGGAAAAATGATGACATCAGGAATATGCATGATGTCAATGAGGATCAACTAGGAAGTGCGGGTGCTATTCGATTGCCCCCAACTGTGGGAAATGCAGTGTTTCATGTGACCAACCTAATGTTGCAACTGTTGCAAATGAAAGGTCTCTTTGGAGGACTTGCTCGTGAGGACCCTCATGACCATATCCAAAACTTTGTGGATATTTGTAGACCATTATCCTTCAAGAACATCACTCAATAGTCAGTCCGACTTCATTTATTTCCTTTTCTCTAATGGGTGAAGCAATGAAGAGGTTGACCAAAATACCAAGGGAGTCGATAACTTCTTGGGAGGAGCTCACAAAAGTGTTTTATGTAGGGTTTTTCCCTCCCTAAAAAATGATTAAGTTGAGGGATAATATTCAGAACTTCAAACAAATTGATGGTGAGCCCATTCCCGAAACATGGTTGCAACTCCAAAAGTAGTTTCTCTAATATCCAACTCACGAGTTGTCAGACAATGTTTTATTGCAATATTTTTATCGGAGTATTGACACAGTCAAAAAATTTGTTGTTGATCAACTCATTCGAGGCAGAATCATGAGAGAACTGTTTGACATAGCTTCGCTGCTACTTGATGAAATGAAGAAAATTAATTGTGCATGGTACACAAGAGAAGATCAGGTGTCTCCTTGAATCTTGGGATAACAAAGGATTAAATTGAAAAGAACCAAGAGAGCGATGAAAACATGTCTAAGATGATGACCAAAATGGAGCTATTGATGAAGTATGTCATGGAAGTGGTTGCACGGCTACAACTGTAGTTGGTACTAATAATGGTGTAAACCATGATAACGCACACTTTGAGGCCATGTATAACAAAGAGGTGCAATTTTTGTCTAACCAAGCAGGGGGTTCTCGTCCGAGGTATCCATGGTCAGGCGTGAATCAAGGTTGGAATAGAGATCGCGATGATGGTTGGGGAGATCGAGCTCTTGAATGCGAAGACCTTGGTGTAAATTGGAGAGATAAAGATGGTTACAAAGATCACTATGTGGCTCCTCGTGAACATCAAAAGCCGAAGGAACCAAGGGCTAATCTTAAAAGCTTCTAGACTGAGGATATGCTTGCTCGTATCTTTATCAAGGTGGAAGGGTTAGACAAGGTGATCAAGGAGATGAAAGACGGTGTCTCTTCTCTAAACCAAACAGTTATATTACACTCAGTGTCCATTAAGAAGATTGAAACGCAGATGGGTCAGATCTTGGCTCATTTAAACACAAGACCGAAAGGGGTCTCCTAAGTGATACTTTGGTAAACCCAAATAAATAAGGCATCGTCACATGGCCACGTCGTTCCATGACATTAGATAAGGCACTTCTTGGAAGGGAACCCAAGGTTTAATTTTTGTCATTTGAATAACATTTTTTGGATATGCAAGTTATGATTAGAATTTTTGGAGAGAAAGGCAATTGGGCGAGCCAAAGTCCTCTCGGTGAACCCCCGAGTGGTTGAGTGAGCCCGACATTGATTACCCTTTGGACCACCTTAATGGCTGAAGTTTTGTAAAATTTTGGCAAGCTAAAATCCACTGGGCGACTCAGAGAGTTGATAAGCGAAGTTAGTGACCATCGCCGATCAAGGCACGAACTGAAGGGTCATGGCTTTTCAACCGTTTTAAATTTAAAACTAAACCTCTCCTTAGTTCGAACTTTTCGACTCTTTCGTTCTCAAAATCAAATTTTAGATCGTAGTTATTACTTAAGTTTTTGTGGGTGTCTTCCTGTTATTGAAATAAGTCACATTGCTCAACTTTGCTTTTGCCTTAATCGTTTCCTTATCTTCTTCTAAGGTTGGTGTCTCAAATTTTCCTTTGATTAAATGTTTTGTTCTAAGCATGCTATTGACTAGTTAATAGATCTATTGTATGCGTCGATTGCATGAGTTATCTCTCATGAAAAACTAATTTGTAATCGAGTTTGAATTGCTTAAATTGTGGATGTTGCATTTTGGGTTTTTCATGGGTGAAGTTTGAGGAACCCGAATTTCACCAAACAACTTGGATTTGCCCAATGATTGATTGGGTTACGTCATTCTTAAGGGCGAAATGATTGTTTGGTTGAATTTTGACAGATTGTGGCAGGTTGACTACCCCGGTTCAAAATTGCGTAGTGGGTAGGCTTGAATTGCATAGAATTGTGCATAAATTTTATTGTCATAGGTTGCTACTTGATTATTGGAAATTGGGTTTCAAATTTGGCACGTTGGGCCATTTGGAGAGCTTAGTTGAGCTCGCTTAGTTGTCCTGAGTCATGTTTGAGGGTTTAGGGGTTAAACGTCAAGGAAAGACTCCCCAAGGACCACCCTAGGGATCCTTGAGGAGTACCTAAGTCTAACCCCAAAGCTGCCCCGAATGAGTTTTGTTGCTTAAATGAGGGTGACCTATGGAAGGGGTCCACACCTCGTAGGTCCATCCATGCCCCGTGGATGGCCTTCGTAGGCCAAGACCCCTAAATGAGTCGCGCTGAACAAAACCATGGTTTGGACAGTACGTCCCGTGGTCCCACCTATGAACCGTAGGTGGGTGGTTCGTGAATGGCACCTGTTTTGCTATCAAGTTGTTGCCAAGCTAGGGGAGGATTGGTAAATTCACCCCAAGTCTTAATTAGTTGGGGTATAGTTATTTTAAGTTATTTATGGTATTTTAAGAGTATTAAAAGTGTTAAACTCTATTTTTCATCACATTACATCAGAACCCAAAATCAAAACCTCCGTTCCCCACCTAAAGTTTCTCTCTAAAAACCTCTATTCGAGGTGAAGATTTCAAGCTCTCAAGGTCAAAATATTCAAGTTTTTTGAAGAATTTTCATCGATTACCTATTAAAAAGGTATGGTGGTCTTCATCCTTGACTTATTATCTTTCAAGGAGCCAACTTCTAAGTGATTTCAAATCTTCAAAGTTTACCGCAAAACCCAAACTTCCAATCTATGCATGGGTTCAATTCAAAACGATTTCTAAAGGAATTATTACATTAAATTGGGAATGAATTGTGGATTTAAAGATGATTTAAGATGAATTCTTCCTAGAACCCATATTTTTCACCAAATTCCTAAGTTGTGAATTTAGATTGGGATTTGATTGATTATGATGGAATGTGAATTATTAATGTTTATATGGATATAGAATGTTGAAATTATACTATTACTCGTGCTTATTTGTATTGTTCCGCTTGAAAGGTGGAGGTGTTTAATTACTATGTATAATGTGAAGGATATGCATGTGAATTGAATGATAGAATGGTGATCTTGTATAGAATGTAAATGTGTTGTTATTGAAAGCATATTCTAACTTAATACTCATGAATGTGTATGACAGAATGTGAAGGGTTCTATAATGAAATGTTGTATATTTTGAATTGGTAGGCTTGTGCATCCTATTCTTGTATGAATGAATGTAGAACTGAATGCGTATCTTGAATTGGTAGGGAAAGGCATGCTTTTATTATATTGATGAATGTGATCATGAATGAAGTATCTTGAATTGGTGGGCTTAGGTACCTTCTTCTTGAATGAATGAAAGTTTTGTTGAATCTTGAGTTGGTAGGCTTAAGCATCCTCTCTTGTGTAATGAATGTGTCTTGACTTGATGTTTATGAATCGATAGGCCTATGGCATTCCTTTCGTAAATGACTAATGAATGTTTCTTGACTTGATGAATATGAATCGATAGGCCAATGGAATTTCTTTCATAAATTAATGATTAAGTATTCTAGGTTATTGACATGAACCGGTAGACCTAGTGTTGGTATCCCTTCTTGATGAGTCTAGGAACTAATGTAATGAACCTTGAATCAGTGGACCTAGTGTTGGTAGTCCTATCATGTGTGAAATGATGACCTTGTATCAATAGACCCAATGTTTATGGCACCGTTCTTGGAAAGTCAATGAGTTATCCCTAATGTAGCTTGAATCGGTAGACCTAGTGATGGTGGCCCTTTCTTGTGTAATGTACTTTGGGTCGGTAGCCCTCTCAAGTACAAGGATGTTAATGTGAATGAACTACTCCATGGGAATAGTGGCTAAGCACCGAGTGGATATGGTAAGATGTAAACTCTCCTAATGTTAAGCTAGAGTTCCAATGAACATCTTCCTATCCCATAACTATGTGCCCACAACGGATATATATTAGCTAGTGGTCTTTTTACAAAAGCTAAGATATTACCTAGTTCTACCTTAGGCATGTACAACACATTTTTCGGTGTGAGGTCATATGACACCGGATTCCATGATTTAGGTCTCATGGTCTATGTTAGTTAATGCCTATTCACATCATGTGACATGTGCATTATGGTGTCTTGATGATTTCTATGACATGTGGGTGGTAGTATGGGATGATATCCATGCATTGCACGAGTAGGCTTTGAGAGGATCATAGTGAGTTCTCTAAGTCTTAATGTCTAATATATGAAAGTCCTCTTATGATAAAGTTAATGAGAATGATGATCTATTGTCTAATGAATGAAGGTCCTCTAAATGAAGCTAATGGAGAATGTTGACTTATACGCCTCATTGTAATGATGCATGTTATACTTGGATTGTATTATAAATTACTTCCTTGTCATGACTTATCGTATATGACTGTGCCTTGCCTATGGTGACTTCAAAGGAGTACCTAGTGTGAGTAGTAGTATGGGATGCTACTTATACATTGCACAAGTATGACTTAGAGTTGTCTTAGATGTTGATCTTAATGTGATAATGTCACTTATGTAATGTTTATGTCTATTATATGCTTGATTGTGTAAAGGTGCAAAGGATGAATGGTAAGTTCACCTTTGGTGGCCTTAAGGTGGTACCTTAGTGTGGGTGGTGGTATGGGACGCTACCTATACATTGCACAAGGTATAGCTTGAGGGTTACTTGAGGTGAAGGCTTAAGGTGAACATAAAGGTTCATATGTGGATTATGTTCAAATGTGAAAATATGATTTGAATGTTGGTTGTGACTTATATTATGCCTCTTTTATCAATGTTCATGAAGTTTTACCAAATGGCATATATCATGAATTTCAAAGAAAATGTCCGTTTTAAGCATCTTTTTGCATGGCTTCCATACTTAGTACTTTTATGCTAACCCCATTCTTCTCCATTTTTACCAAAGTGTAGGGTTTGGAGATATTGTTGTTCTATGCTTGAGGATGAGGTTTCTAAGGTTCTTTAAGATGGCGACTTGGTGAGTCCTCATAGTTTCGAGGACAAAATGCACTGTGTTCCCTTTTGTCTTTGAGTTTATGTTAAAGCTTTTGTATAGGCTAAGTCCCAATGTTTTATTCAAAGTATTAGACGGTTTGAGACATAGTATAAAAGTCTAGAAAATCTTCCTCTTTCTTTTTAATGATAATGTCTTTGATTGTAAAGAAAGTTTTAAATTCTTCTCTATTTTCCTATGTTCCTATGTTCAAGAATGCTATGAGGCTTGTATGAGACACCTTTGGGGTCAAGTACACCGTGTCGCATCTAGGGGCTAGCCTTGGGTCGTGACAAACATGGTATCAGAGCACAAAATATTGAAATTGTCTTAGGATGTCTCAAACCACATCTAGTAGAGTTTGTTTATAATGTGAAGCGTGCCACATTATGAATAAGAGGCTATTGGGTGTTAAGGAAGTTTCAGTTCTTCATTCTTCAAGTCGTGCCATAGAGTTTAACTCTATAATGTCTCTCTCTTATTCCTTATCCGATGGTCTTTAGGGTATGACTACTTGAAAGGAGTATGTTAGAAGGTTTGAGGGAGGAAGGTTTGTTGTGATGCCAACTATTGCTATGTGACTTGGTAGATGTGAGATGAAATTTTTTGATGTTGACTTTATTTTGAATGGGTTGCTTTATAGTTATGTCAGTTATTGGTAGAGTCCGACTTAGACAAGATAAGTTTTGAGGTATGTTGAATGAGTTGATGAATGTGGTGTTTTAGAATCATCTTGTGTAATGAGGGTGAAGCTTTAGTGATGACTTGGTCCGACCTTAGAATTGAATGAAGTGATGTTGTAAAGAGTTTTTATAGGCTTATTCCCAAGTGGGGGATAATGTGTTTAGATGGTAATATCATTGAGTGTCCTTGATGTTCATTAGTTAGGCTTGCTTGTTGTCCGCACCTTAAGGGGTGTAGCGAGCTTGAGGAGTTTAGATTCGGTGGGGTAGACTCATATGAGACCTTGCGTGGTGTTGGTAAGGTTGATTGTGAGCAAGAGTTGCTTAATAAGGACCTTCCTAGTTTAAAAGCACCGGTTTTTTGATAGTTCCTTATGGTTTTGAATGTCTTGTTAAGGTTCCTTAGTTGGGTTTACTCCAAAGTGCGGGATGGTATGTTGAGTAGTAAGGTTGTTGTGAGTTCCGATACCCTTACCTCTTCCTTTATATGCCTATTCAAGCCTAAGACAAAGAGTTCCTTTTGTCTTGTTTCATGTCTTTGGAATCATATGTGATATTGTGTTTCCATGGTCCCTTTATGTTATGCATGTTATTAATGAGTTTATGTTTTTATGATAAAATGAGTTTTCATAAATTATGTTCCTCATGTTAATGTGAATTTAGTATGAGTTGTTTAAGTGCTTCATGAGCTTAAATGTTGTGCATGATTATATGTGTCTATGAGAAAAATTGCCTGAATTTCTTAATGATGTTATGATGAACATGATTTGAGTTGGAGAAAGAAGTTCCTCCAATGAAAGGAGAAATGTTGAAGTTATGATGCATAATGAGCTTGTAGATGTAGTTCCTACTTTCTCGAATTGCTTGGATTATGTTTGAGCTTATTGATGGGGAGTTGATGTTTCCTACTAGTTTGTGCATTGTATATGATGTTTCATGTATGATGGGCTGCTAGTATTGAGCCATTAACTCCTTAATGTGTTTAAAGTGTCATTTGAGGACAAATATTTCTAAGTAGGGGGATAATGTAACCACCCGTAAAAATGAATAAGTGAAACTAGATCCTAACTTTTGTGTCTTAGAGTTTGCATGAGGTTTGAGGTGTTTTGATGTTGTCCCAAGTCATGGTTGAGGGGTTAAAACGTTAAGGTACGACAACCTAAGGACCACCCTAGGGGTCCTTGAGGAGGACCCTAAGTCTAACATCAAGGCTGCTCCAAATGAGTTTTGTTGCCTAAATGAGGGTGACCTATGGAGCACCCCCCATAGGTCCATCCATGCCTTGTGGATGGCCTCCGTAGGTCAAGACTACTAAATGAAAGCCTCTGAACCAAACCACAGATGGACAGTACACCCATTGGTCCCACCTATGGACCATAGGTGGGTGGTTCGTGAATGGCACCTGTTTTGCTGTTAAGTTGCGGCCTGGCTAAGGGTGGATTGGTAAATTCACCCCAAGTATTAATTAGTTGGGGGATGGTTATTTTAAATTATTTATGGTATTTTAAGAGTATTAAAAGTGTTGAACTCTATTTTTCATCTCATTACTTCAAAACCCAAAATCAAAACCTCCCCTCCCCTCCTAAAGTCTCTCTCTAGAAACCTCCATTGGAGGTGAAGACTTTAAGCTCTAAAGGTCAAAATCTTCTAGTTTTTCAAAGGATTTTCATGGATTTATTCTTGAAAAGGTATGGTGGTCTTCATCCTTGACTTATTTTCTTTCAAGGAGCCAACTTCGATGTGATTTCAAATCTTCAAAGTTTACCCCAAAACCCTAACTTTCAATCTATGTATGGGTTCGATTCAAAACAATTTATGAAGGCTTTATTACATTAAATTGTGAATGAATTGTTGATTTAAAGATGAATTAAGATGAATTCTTCCAAGAACCCATGGTTTACCCCATGATTTGTTAATGTTTATATGGATATAGAATGTTTAAATTATACTATTACTCTTGCCAAATTATATTGATCGACTTGATAGGTGGAGGTATTTAATTACTATGTTTAATGTGAAGGATATGCATGTGATTTCAATGATAGAATGATGATCTTGTATAAAATGTAAATGTGTTGTGATTGAAAGCATATTCTCACTTAATACTCATGAATATGGATGATAAAATGTGAAGGGCTCTATAGTGAAATGTTGTGTATCTTGAATTGGTAGGCTTGTGCATCCTATTCTTGTATGAATGAATGAAAGAGTGAATTTGTATCTTGAATTGGTAGGCTAAGGCATCCTTTTCTTATATTGATAAATGTGATCATGGATGAAGTATATTGAATTGGCACGCTTAGGCACCTTTTTCTTGAATAAATGAAAGTATTGTTGAATCTTGAGTTAGTAGGCTTAGGCATCCTCTCTTGTGTAATGAATGTGTCTTGACTTGATGTATATGAATCGGTAGGCCTATGCCATTCCTTTCGTAAATGACTAATGAATATGTCTTGACTTGATGAATATGAATTGATAGGACAATGACTTTCCTTTCATAAATGAATGATGAAGTATTCTAGGCTATTGACATGAACTGGTAGACCTACTGTTGGTAGCACTTTATGATTAGTCGAGGAACTAATGTGATGAACCTTCAATTGGTAGACCTAGTGTTGGTAGCCTTTTCATGTGTGAAATGATAACCTTGTATCGGTAGACCCAATGTTTATGGCACCCTTCGTGGAAAGTCAATGAGCTATCCCTAATGTACCTTGATTCGGTAGACCTAGTGATGGTGGCCCTTTCTTGTGTAATGTATGTTGGGTCGGTAGACCTAGTGTTGGTAACCCTCTCAAGTTAAAGGATGTTAATGTGAATGAACTACTCTATGGTAATGGAGGCTAAGCACCGAGTGGATATGGTAAGAGTGAAACTATCATAATGTTAGGCTAGAGTTACAATGAACATATTCCTATCCCATAACTATGTGCACACATAGGATATATATTAGCCAGTGGTCTTCTTACCAAAGCTAACATATTACCTAGTTCTACTTTAGGCAAGTAGAACGCATTTCTTTTGTATGGGTTCATATGACACTGGATTCCATGATTTAGCTCTCATGGTCTATGTTGTTTAATGCCTATTCCCATCATGTGAGATGTGCATTAGGGTTTCTTGATGAGTTCTATGAAGTGTGGGTGATAGTATGGGATATTATCCATGCATTGCACGGGTAGGCTTTGAGAGGATCATAGTGACTTCTCAAAGTCTTAATGGCTAATGTATGAAACTCCTCTTATGATAAAGTTAATGATAATGATGATCTAATGTCTAATGAATGAAGGTGCTCTAAATGAAGCTAATGAAGAATGTTGACTTGTATGCTTAAATGTAATGATGCATGCTATACTTTGATTGTATTATGAGTTACTTCCTTGTCATTACTTATCGTATATAAATGTTCCTTGTCAATGGTGACTTCAAAGGAGTACTTAGTGTGAGTAGTAGTATGGGATGCTACCTGGACATTTCACAAATATTACTTAGAGTTGTCTTAGATGTTGGTCTTAATGTGATGATATGACTTGTGTAATGTTTATGTCTCTTATATGCTGTATTGTGTAAAGGTGCAATGGATGAATGGTTAGTTCACTTTTGGTGGCCTTAAGGTTGTACCTTAGTGTGGGTGATGGTATGCGACGCTACCCATACATTGCACAAGGTATAGCTTGAGGGTTACTTGAGGTGAAGGCTCAAGGTGAGGATAAAGGTTCATATGTGGATTATGTTCTAATGTGAAAATATGACTTGAATGTTGGTTGTGACTTATATTATGCCTCTTTTATGAATGTTCATGAAGTTTTACAAAAATGACATATATCATGAATTTCAAAGAAAATGTCTGTTTTAAGCATCTTTTTGCATGGCTTCCATACTTAGTACTTTTTGTGCTAACCCCATTCTTCTCCATTTTTACCAAAGTGTAGGGTTTGGAGATATTGGTTTTCTCTGCTTGAGGAGTAGGTTTCTAAGGTTCTTGAAGATGGCGACTTGGTGAGTCCTCATAGTTTCGAGGACAAAATCCACTATGCTCCATTTTGGCTTTGAGTTTATGTTAAAGCTTTGTATGGATTAAGTCCCAATATTGTAATCAAAATATTAGACGGTTTGAGACATAGTATTAAAGTCTAGAAAGTCTTCTGCATGCTTTTTAATGAAAATGTCTTCGATTGTAAAGAAAGTTTTATATTCTTCTCTATTTTCATATGTTCTTTTGTTCAAGAATGCTATGAGGATTCTATGAGACCCCTTCGGGGTCAAGTACGCTGTGTTACATCTAGGGGCTAGCCTTGGGTCGTGACAGATACGGATGTGCTCGCTGAGTTGACTGGACGACTCACTGAATAGCCTTTACCTTACCTTCTTGAAGCAATGTTTTTGTTAATTTATTCTTTGATATTCGGTGAGCCACCTTTGCTTCACCGATCAACTTCAGCGACTCACGGAATGACTTTTTCCTTACCTGATTTTTGCTGAATTTTTTATGTTTTGTTCTGTTACTTTCAACAAGCTATTTCTGCTTGAAGAATGATATCGGCGACTCGCCGAGTCAAGTGGTGAGTTTTTCTGCAACTTTTTGAAAATTGATATTTTGCCAACCCTTTGCAACCGCATGTATTTCATTTATGTTTGTCTACAGATATGGCTAGACCAAAGCTTCCACTAAGAGGAAGTGCACCCCGCAAGAGGGTAAAATGGGGTAGTTATTTCACCGGGGGTCACACCTCCTCGTGTTACTCGAGCTAAACCTCCCCTTATAATTTAAAGGGTAAAGGGAAGAAGAAACAGATGGAGTGCTCGAGTATACATTCCAGCTCATAAGACAGCATGCGCATCAATTCTACTCACCTCATCACTTCGAAATATGGGAGGGCGGAGGATGCGGGGTCAAAAAACCCTATTCACACTCCGTCTATATAAGGGGAGTTTCTCAAATAGAAGCGCTCAGAGTTACGGTCCAAGCCAATTAATGATGAAATACGACTTCCACGCTCCCAACACCTCCATCACCTCTAGCACTAGCATCATTGAAGGCATGTATCACAAGTATCTCCGGCTCTAGCACTTTCTACTCGTTCTATGAACCGATTGGAGGATAAGAGATTATATACATATGGGGTATTGGATATATATCTAGTAGTGTGTGAGACACTTCGGTTTCATAATTTTGTGCAGTTCATAAAGCCTCAAAATCTATGCATTCCTGTTTCGGTCAGAAAGCTCTATGAAAGCTATGCTCAATTTCTCCCAAAGGGTAGAAGAAAGCTGGGTCAGTGGCACCCTTAGAGTTTTTTGAGGTACGTGGTAAAAGATTCAAATGCAGTGAGACGAACACCTTAATGTCGTCTCGAAAGGAATCTATCATCCGGCATCCAAAAGCTGCACTTCTGGGGTGCATTATTGATTAGGAGAGGCTAAAATTGGAGTCTATTATAACGCAGGTGATGGGCATCAGAGCCAAGCAGAGTCAGACCTCCTTTCCTTTTCCATATTCTAATAAGCGATCTATGTTGTCGAGCTGGTGTCCCATTTTTCGTGAACATTGATGTTGGGGTGTGACCTACCTCATTCTTTGAACCGACTAATGGCTGCTAGTATGAAGACAATTTCGGAGGAGAAGAGATTATCTAGAGATGGGGTAGTGGATAGATATTCAGTAGTGTTTGAAATAGTACAGTTTTATAAATTTGAGCAGTTCACGAAGCCCTGGAATCTGTAATGTCCTGCTTGAGTCAGAGAATTGTATGAAAGCTATGGTCAAGTTCTCCTTAAAAGGAAGAAGAAAGATGGGTCAGTGGCACCATTAGAATTTGTTAAGATGTGTGGTAAGATTCAAATGCACTGAGACAAACATCAATGGTTTTCTTCCTTGCAAAGTCCGGATAATCTACTTTTTGACTAATCAATTCAAGAGCAAGTAGTTGGATGACTTGAAGGGGTGATTGGCCCCACTACTTTGTGATGTTAAACCCCAATGGATAGAGGCTGGAATCTCGATTGAGAAGAAGGCTCTAAATGTGGCTACTCCGTATTGGTTAGGTTTCATTAGCAGCACCCTTATGCCGTCTCAAAATGAATGTATCATCCGGCATACGAAAGCTGCACTTCTTGAGTGCATTATTGATCGAGATAGGCTAAAATTAAGGTCTATTATCGCGCAGGAGATGTCCATGAGAGCCAAGTTGAGTCACACCTCCTTTCCTTTTCCTTGTTCTAATCAGTTATTTGTGTCACCGAGCTGGTGTGCCATTTTTGGCAACGAGTGATGTTGACGTTACACCTACCCCATCCACTGACATTTGGAGGATTCATACAAATTACACAAAGATTGAGGTCCAACAAAGGAAGAGAGGCCCGATAGACACCTATCTGATGGATGATGTTGAGGCCATATGAGGCCGATACCCCACAGTCTACTCGACCAGTTGATCCATCTACAATACTCAGTTCCTCTACTTCTAATGCACCAGATTTTGCGATTGCTTCGCCTCCCCTATAGACACTGGTCCTGATTTATAAATGGGGCAGCCTTGTCTATTCGGCCAACGTGAGTTGCTTCTTTAGCTCCCATTCAGAAGAAGTTGAGGGGATAGCATGAGCTGATTTTGGCCCATGGCCTAGCATTAGACGCTCTCACCATGCGGGTTAAGGCTTGTGGACAAGGCGGTAGACAGTCAGATGATGTGACAACCTTGAAGGCTCATATCATTTCGTTGCAACGTGATATGGATGAGCTAAAGTCAACTAACACCTCGATGCTATGGGGCAATGTGAAGATTCTAGAGAGCCCAAGTTCAAATATGTCAAATACTTCTGAAATCCATTCGGCTACTTTGACCAGAGATGATGTTGTAGCTGATGATGGTGATGCGTCAGATACGCTCGAGACTAATGAGAAGGAGTTAGCATCGCCTGAGAATACGGTGTACGAGGATTCAAAGGACTTTGAGGGTGAGATGGTGCGGATGGATACTGAGATTTCTTTGCGCCACACCTCGATTGTAGGTTCTAGTGGGTCTCAGCCTAAGGAAAAGGTCACTGCACAACCATCTAGTTGTGGAGGAAAGTCGGGCACAGATGCCTAGATTGAGGTTACCCTAGATTCATAGAGTTCACCTCCGGCCTAGCTTGAAATGGGGATCTCTACTCTCCTGCATTTCTGTTTACTTTTGATACATTTGTTTCTTGTTCACATTGAGGACAATATTCAGTTATTTTTGAAGGGTGAAGGTATTTTGACACCTAGCCTTTTGATTGTGTTTTGTTTTGTTTTGGAATTTGGTAGCTTTTTTATGTTTTTTTTTTGTGTTTTATTAAAACTTTCTCTAATATGAATGTGAATTAATGTAATTTTAATTCATTGATCTCACTCTCCATTTCTCGATTTTTAAATTTTGGTGATGTTCTCTTGTACATTTGAGTGTTGGTTGTGACCAATACCAATCACTTGAATAGTGCTTTTGATGAACAATATGTTGTGTAAGTCCAACTTGGAAATTTGAGTTACATAAGTATCGTGAACTCTTAGCATCTCATTTTGACTAGCCGAATTGTCGTGGTGAGTTTTTGCAGTAACTATTGCACCCGAGCTTAAGTTGTAGAGTCATGATCGATAATTGTGTTGAATGCCTTGTGTGGTGAGGTTTACTTGAAATATGTTCATGGTGATATCCAAACTTTTCCCCGTTGGCCCAATTGACTATTTTTGGTGAATGATGGAAATAATCTTAGGAATAAATCTTTGAGAGTGAACCAAATTGCTACACTTTCTGTGTGACCATCTTGTGAGTGTGTGAAACTATCTTGGCACCATTTTAGCCTAGCATTTTCTTTGGATGAAACATGAACACAAATGACCTTGTCCTCCCCATCAAAAACCCTTTGTGAAGCATTGGTCTGTTTAAATAGACAACTTAGGCCAAAAGTCTAAGTTGGGGGGTGTGGTAAGAATGAGGGAAGAAATTGAGCAAGAAGTTCGCGAAATTTTTTTGGAAACTTTTGTTGACGAAAAAGATGGAACCCCTCCATATAAAAAAAAGTGAGAAAATAGCAAAAGAAAAGAAATGAAAAAATTGAATTAATTGTGCATTGTGAAAATAAAAGGGTTATCCGATACGCTATACCAAAAATTTTGTGTTCTTGAATATCCCAAGGATGGGTTGCGAAAATGAAAAGAATGAAAGAAAAAAGAGAAGAAGTGAAATTTGAGCCATGCTTCATGAAGGTAGAAGTAACTAAGACAAAATGATAATACCTTTACCCTCAGCCCAGTACAAGACTTGAAATACCTTTTTAATCTTGTATGAGCCGAATGATGTGTTGGTTAGAAAATACGGGCAAGCTTATGGGTAAATTCGTTCATGTTTTTCACAATGAGAGTGTAAGAGTTGATTTTGTTTCCTTAAATTGAAATCTTTGATTATCTTTGCAAGAGCATTGAATCATTATTGATGTGAGGGCATTTGAATACTCTTGTTGCGCATGAATTTTCATTTGAAGTGAGCATTGTGAGCGTGAACTCTATTTGATGATGGCTAGTCATAGTTTGAATATTTTAGTGCATAGTGGAACATTGCATGTGTGGATTGAACCTTGTGGGCATTCATCTTGAGTCTCAAGTAGCATTGTTTGTAGACATCCATCTTGGCTTGATTGAACTTGTATTTTACTTGAGGACAAGCAAAATTTTAAGTTAGGAGTGTTGATCAGTCGGGAATTTCCACTAATTTAGGGCTTATTATTCAATGATTTAGTGTCCTCAATGCCTATTTTAAACTCATAACCTATGTTGAGATGGTGATATCCAGCAATGAAGGCTTAAGAGTGAGGTAAGGAAATTCTGATGCAAAAAGGAGCGAAAAAATTTAAAAAAAAACTGAAGAAAAGAGAAGTTGAAGCCTGCAGAAGCCACTCGGTGAGTAACCGAGCGGGCCTCATGCTCACCTAAAAATCCAGCAAAGTATCCCATGGACTAAACTATCTTGGCAAGCATAATGGTGATTCGGAAAAGCGCCGAATGGATCGGCGACAACGATCATGCTCGCTGAATTTTCCACAATAATTTGATGGAGGAACCAAGCCGCAAGGCGAAGAGAAGAGCAACTCGGCGGACACTTTAATGGGTCGGCGATCCCGACTTAATTTGATGGTTTGACTCTGTATTGAAATTTTGGGAATGTATAAATATAATTTTTGAAAGAAGAAAAGGAGTACCCACACTTTTACTTCTCGGTTTTTGAGAGTTTTTACATTTAAACATTGTTTAAATTTTTAGTAGAGTTTGGGATTTAGATTTGGAGATTGTAATATTTGTGCTTCGATTTCAACATTTGGGGAATGCACGTCGTTAGCAAATCCAATGGAAAACTTTGTTAATAACTATTTCTTTCTTTTTCTTATGCTTACCTAAAACCCCTTACCTTAGGGGTGTGATCATGTAGTTTAATGTGTTAATTAGCTAATGGGTATTATTAATTACTCATTACAATGTTTTTTTGAAATAGGTTCAATCATTTGTTCATGTTTCAATTGAGGAATTGAAGTTGAAAATTCAATTCTAGTTTAGCTCTCTATGATTTGTTGAGAAAGAGGTATAAAGTAGAATGATTAATTAGTAGTTGTATCAATTGCATCTTCAAAATCTAGCTTGAGAAAGTGGGTTTGATTGCATCTTTACAAACCCAACTTTAAAGAATGGTTAATTAAGGAATTGGATTGTTTGGCAGTGTTAAGCTTGTTGAGGTTCGAGAGAACTTACTCGAATCGCAATAGTTGATTGGGAGATGGCTACTGTATTCAAAACCTAGCCTGTCCATTGAGATTCAACAAATATATTCAACTAGTAATTACTCATTACGCAAAATTAGCATTCAACTGATCACATTCCTAAAGTCCGATCTCTAAATGTTTATTTCCCATGATAAGTGCTCTTTGTCATAAATTGGTTACTAATTTCCCCCATTTGACATTAATCATTGAAATTTTGTGATTTGTTTTCATGTTACGAAACCTTTAATTCTACTAACAATTAGGACACGTTTTTACTTCTTAATTCAACTCTTTACCGTATCACTCCATGTGGGAAAGACCCTAACTCATTGTTCGGCTTATACTAGTTAGCGACCGCCTACACTTAGAATTGGATGAAGTGTAGTTGAGCGTTATCACTATTACAAGTTCTTAGACAAGTCTTTTGGGTTGACTAATGCCCAAGTAGCATTTATAGAGTTGATGAATCGTGTGTTCAGGACTAATTTGGACTCATTTGTTATAGTGTTCCTCAATGAAATCTTGATCTACTTTGGGAGTAGGGGGAAGCATGGGCAACATTTGAGGATTGTACTTCTGACCTTGAGAGAGAACTGATAGTATGCCAATTTCACTAAATGTTAGTTTTGGCTTGAATCTGTGGTATTCTTGGGCACGTAGTGTCGATGATTGGTATTATGGTGGATCCGGCGAAAAGTGAGAAATTTTGTGGTTGGGCAAGGCTTATTTCTCCTACTGAGGTTTATAGTTTTTTCAGCTTACCAGGCTACTATAGACACTTTGTGGTGGGGTTTTCTTCTATTGCATCATCCTTTACTATTTTGACAAAGATTGATGCCCCCTTCTAGTGATCAGATGAATATAAGGCAAGCTTTCTGAAGCTCAAAGCCTAGTTGACCTCATCGCCAATTTTGACTCTTCCTATTGAGGGATAGGGGTTTATGGTCTACGGTAATGCTTCAGTTGTAGGCCTTGGATGTTTCTTGATGCAGAAGAATATATTTTTTGCTTATGATTCCTGGTAGCTAAAGCTTTACGAGAGGAACTACCCCACTCATGAGTTGGAGTAGGCAACTGTAGTATTCACATTGAACATTTGGTGATACTATTTGTATGGAGTTAACTATGAGGTATTCACGGACCATCAGGGTCTTTAGTTTAATTTTTCAGCTAGAGGGACCTTATTTTGAGACAGTGTAGGTGGTTAGAGTTATTAAAGGACTATGAAACTTCCATCCATTATCATCCGCGCAAGGCTAATATGGTAGCATATGTATTGAGTCGTAGGGAAGTGAATATGGGGAGTTTGGATTTTTTAGCCCTTAAGGAGTAACCTATAGCTTTGGATATTCAGTCCTTAGCCAATTGGATGGTTAGATTTGATATTTCTCAGCTGGCCAAGTATTTCCTTTTGTAGAGACTACAGCTTCCTTAATGGAGCAGATTCGGGCAGAACAATTTGATGATCCACAATTTAGGATGATTCAGGACAATTAGGATACTTGGTAGACCGAGGTTGAAATGCCGACCTGGTATCCATATCTTTTTTAGCATTCAGGAATTACCTTTGCCTAACTTTCACAAACGATAGTCATTTTAGTAGTATTTATTATAATGACTACCACGACCAAAGGTAGACCCTAGGTGTAACATGGCGTACAGGACCTCAAGAGGCCCAATACAAGCCACTTATAACACATCGTACAAGATAATAGAAATCATGAGATTTAGAAGACAAGTTCAAAACATAGAGTTTTATAAAACGAAGCGGAAGTCTAACAATGTCTCAAAGCCATCTAGTACAAAAAAATTATCGCGACGTAACCCGTAATTCAAGTTAAAAACTGAAATGTAAAAACAATATCAACTAAAGGCTTGGTCTTCAGAACATGAGGACTACCAATCTTCAAACTTCTACTAAAAGATCCCTAGCCACAGAAATGCAAATCTTGAGCATCAGACCCTACATTTGGGAGAATGTAAGCAAGAGTTTGCATTAGTACGAAAATGTAGCAAATATGGTAGAAATGTGTAATTAATGAATATATTCATAAAGGGACACTTTCGTGATATGCAATGACCAAGCTAAAACATGATATAAAAGAGTTAGAAAACATAAGTAATTAAACATGGTTAATGCAAGTACACATCATCTTAAAACACATGTCAGATATTTCTTGATGTAACCTTGATTAATTAATGTGGGATAATTACCTTTAACCGGCTACCCATTTTACAGTAGAAGTGCAAGCGTATAGCCATGGAACTAGTGATAAGCTTGCCACGTACTTTTTAGGTTTTGGTTCTATTTTGGTCATTGTTGATAGATTGACCAAGTGATCTCACCTTCTACTAGTTCAGACTACTTACACATCAGAGAGGTTGGCGAAGATCTACCTTAGAGTGATTATCCATTTGTTTAGGTCTGCCAATTTCTATCACTTCGAATTGTGGTACTCAGTTCACTTCAACTTTCTTAAGCTCTATTCAGAGGGAGTTGGGTAACCAAGTTAACCTTTCCTTAGCTTGTCACCCTTAGACCATTCGCTAGTCGGAGAGGACTATTCAGGTTCTAGAGGATATGGTTCGGGTTTGTGTTTGTTTTTTATGGCTAGTGGGATCAGTCTTTAGCTTTCGAAGAGTTTGAATATAATAATAGCTACCATTCTAACGTCCAGATGGAACCATTTGAGGAATTATATGGTAGGAAATGTCGTTCTGTAGTGGGCTGGTTTGATGAATTTAAGATTAGGCTGTGAGGCATCGACTTATTGAGAGATTCTACGAATAGCGTCCTTGTGATCCAGGAGCAACTTTGTACTACCCATAGTAGGCAAAAGAAACATGTCGATCAAAGGCTACGACTTTTAGATTTCAAGAATGGTGATCGTGTGGTCTTTCTGGTGTCGCCCATGAAGGTGTGATAACTTTTTAGAGGAGGGGAAAGCTTAGCCCCAAGTTTATCTGTCCTTTTAAGATTCTGAGAGTTATAGGAGATGAGGCTTATGAGATAGCGTTGCCTCCACCTCTTTCCAGTGTTCATTGTGTGTTTCATGTCTCTATGTTGAGGCACTATGTTCCTGATGAGTCTTACGTTTTTCAAACGGAGTCAGTTCAGCTTGATGAGGCTTTTAGTTTTGAAGAGGAGCATGTGGTCATTCTTCAAAGGCAGGTTAGGCAGTTGCATTCTAAGAAGATCCCCCCAGTAAAGGTTAAATAGAGGAACTGTCGAGTGAATTAGGATACTTGGTAGACAGAGGTTTAAATGCGGACCCGGTATCCTCATCTTTTTTTAGCATTCAAGATTTACCTTTGCCTTACTTTCACAAACGATAGTCATTTTAGTGGTATTTATTATAATGACTGTCACGACCCTAGGTGTAACATGGCGTACAAGACCTCAAGAGGCCCAATACAAACCACTTATCGTACATCGTAGAAGATAATAGAAATCAAGAGATTTAAAAGACAAGTTCAAATCATAGAGTTTTATAAAACGGAGCGGAAGTCTCACAATGTCTCAAAGCCATCTAGTTCAAAAGAGTAATCGCGACATAACCTGTAATTCAAGTTCAAAACTGAAATGTAAAGACAATATGAAATAAAGGCTTAGTCCTCAGAACATGAGGACTCACCAATCTTCAAACTTTTACTAAAAGATCCCTAGCCGTGGAAATGCAAATCTGGATCATCAGACCCTATATTTGGGGGAAGTAGGTAAGAGTTTGCGTTAGTACGAAAATGTAGCAAATATGGCAGAAATGTGTAATGAATGAATATCATCATAAAGGGACATTTTCGTGATATGCAACGTCTAAGCTAAAACATGATATCAAAGAGTTAGAAAACATAAGTATTAAAACATAGTCAATGTAAGTAAACATCATCTTAAAACATATGTTAGATATTTCTTAATGTAACCTTGATTCATTAATATGGGATAATTACATTTAACCGGCTACCCATTCTACAGTAGAAGTGTGAACGTATAGCCATGGAACTAGCGATAGGCTTGTGACGTACTTTCTAGGATTTGATTCTATTCGGGTCACTGTTAATCGATTGACCAAGTGATCTCACCTTCTACTAGTTCAGACTACTTACACATCAGAGAGGTTGTCTAAGATCTACCTTAGAGTGATTATCCATTTGCATAGGGGCGCCGGTATCTATCACTTCGAATAGTGGTACTCAGTTCACGTCAACTTTCTTGAGGTCTATTTAGAGAGAGTAGGCTACCCAAGTTGAGTTTTCCTTAGCTTTTTTCCCTTTGACCATTCCCTAGTCTGAGAGGACTATTCACGTTCTAGAGGATATGCTATGGGTTTGTGTTTTTTTTTTGGTGACAGTGAGATCAGTCTTTGTCTTTCGAAGAGTTTGAATATAATAATAGCTACCATTCGAACGTCCAGATAGAACCATTTGATGAATTTTATGGTAGGAAATGTCGTTCTCTAGTGGGCTTGTTTGATGAATTTAAGATTATGTTGTGGGGCATCCACTTATTGAGAGATTCTACGAATAGTGTCCTTGTGATCCAGGAGCAAATTTGTACTGCCCAAAGTAGGCAGAAGAAATATGTCGATCAGAGGCTACAACTTTTAGAGTTCATGGATGGTGATCATGTGGTCTTTCTGGTGTTGCCCATGAAAGGTATGATAACTTTTGGAGGAGGGGCAAGCTTAGCCCCAACTTTATCTGACCTTCTAAGATTCTGAGAGTGATAGGAGATGCGGCTTATGAGATACCATTGCCTTCAACTCTTTCCAGTGTTTATCATGTGCTTCATGTCTCTATGTGGAGGCAATATGTTCCTAATGAGTCTCACGTTCTTCAAACGGAGTCAGTTCAGCTTGATTAGGCTTTGCGTTTTGAGGAGGAGCATGTGGTCATTCTTGAAAGGCAGCTTAGGCAGTTCCATTCTAAGGAGATCCCTCCAGTTAAGGTTCAGTGGATGCACCGTCCGGTGAATTAGGATACTAGGTAGATGGAGGTTGAAATGCAGACACGGTATCCTCATCTTTTTTTAGCATTTATGAATTACCTTTGCTTTACTTTTACAGACGATAGTCATTTTAGTGGTATTTATTATGATGACTGTCACGACCCAAGGTAGATCCTAGGTGCAGTATGGCGTACAAGACCTCAAGAGGCCTAATACAAGCCACGTAGCATAAATCGTAGAAGATAATAGAAATCAAGAGATTTAAAAGACAAGTTCAAATCATAGAGTTTTATAAAATGAAGTGGAAGTCTAACAATATCTCAAAGCCATCTAGTACAAAATAGTAATCGCGACGTAACCCATAATTCAAGTTCAAAATTGAAATGTAAAGAAAATATGAAATAAAGGCTTGCTCCTCGGAACATGAGGAGTCACCAATCTTCAAACTTCTACTAAAAGATCCCTAAGCCATGTAAATGCAAATCTGGAGCATCGGACCCTACATTTGGGGGAAGTAGGCAAGAGTTTGCGTTAGTACGAAAATGTAGCAAATATGATAGAAATGTGTAATGAATGAATATCATCATAAAGCGACATTTTACTGATATGTAATGACCAAGCTAAAACATGATATAAAAGAGTTAGAACACATAAGTAATAAAACACGGTCAATATGAGTACACATCATCTTAAAACTCATGTGAGATACTTTTTAAAGTAACCTTTATATAGTAATATGGGAGAATTACCTTTAACCAACATGTAAGACCATGTGAGCTATTAACATGAAATCTGGTGTCTATCCCACACAGAAAAGAGGTGTTCTCACTTACAAAGGTAAGAAACATGAACTTCTAGCTTATGTGGACCCACTAGTCAATGTCTATCTAGAAAACCCATGAATGCATATAGTTTTGGGACACGCGTAATCACCTTTTGTGCACTCGGTCCTTAGCATAACACTTATGGAACATTGATTAGTCTTATTCATCTTTTGTTTAAAGGACTTGGCTAATCGCCTCTTGTCCTTATATCATGTGACATGCGTAATCGCATCTTGTCTATTATTAGAGGATATGGGTAATTGTCGCTTGCCTCATTCTTAGAATAGCTCTTTTTTTCATTTTAGGTTAGAAGTCCTTCGAACCTTAGAATCCTTTATGTGACAATACCTTTCACATTCATGCATTGAGTAATTTTTGAGGAAGTCCTTTCACAAAAATTAACAAACACATATATGCTTTACACTCAAAGAAATTTACATTATTTTTCATTAATTTCATAAGAACATGCATATTTCCATAATTCACCTTTCATAATTCAAAACCTACTTTAAATCATGAATATATAGAAAATATGGGTTAAGCATGGTTCATGGGGATTCACCTTAAAATATGGAATTATATCAATTCATGCATAATCGTTCATAAAACAATCAATTATATCAATATTGAAAGGAACTCATCATATAGGAGAAGACCCTAACTCAATTGGGGATGTATAAGTTTTGTAAATAAGAGGATTTAGGAATTCCATGGATGAAGACTATTAAACCTTAATGCTAAGAGAGTTCTTTCAATGGAGGTATTGGAGACTTTATATTGAAACCCTTGCTTTCTTCTTCAAATTCTAGAGAGAGAAATATTTGAGAGGATGACTTATTCTTCTTTTGGGAATTTGAGAGAATGAATTTATTTGAGTGCGTTTGGGGTTAAACATTTTATATAGGGCTACTAGTGGAGGGTAAAATGACATAGCATTAGCATAAAATAATTAGGAAAAGACCCAAAAGCCTCTTTAAAAATAACTGTCGACCATCAATGGGTTCTGAAACATCAATTTTGACCTTCGACTCACGGGATCCATGTACGGTGCTTGGGTCCACCTACGGGCCGTATATGCCCAACCGTGGGTCTCATCTTTGACTCTAAAATTGATCTATGTCTGGGACTCATCTACGAGACCTACCAAAGATGCGTGCATTAACCAACAGATCGTCCTGGTAAACTGTTGGAAAAGTACAGGAACTTGACCTTTTTGAAAACTTTGGAATTCCACCTCTGAAGAGACCTATGTTCTGTGTGTCAGTCCACGGGTCGTTGGTGGCTTCGTCGAGACAGGCACCAGATCCCGCAACAGCTGAAATTGTCTACCCTTTTCGAATATGAGGTTTTACAGTATATCCTTCTTGGGAACATTCATCCTCAAATGAGATTTCAAGACATCATAATGAGGGTAGAAACTTAACCTAAAAGCCCAATATAAATGCAATTAAATAAATGCAAGTATCCGAGGAGGAAACATCCACTCAAAGCTAAAGCAAGCTCAAATCATCATATCATTAATTCTATATGCAATTCACACTGAAATGCACACAAACATGTAGAAGTCAACCAAGTAAACTCGTTTTCTCAAAATTTAGGGTTTTCATGAATCATGCATAATGAGGGAATGATGGGAATATCTAAGACACAGGACCCCAAAAGTAAACCATGAGGATCTAGTTACCTGAAGATAGAGTAGGGATATAATGAAAGATATGAGGCTAAAGGGACATTATTATCGGCCTCGGCCTCCGAAGTAGCACTCTCAACCAACTGATTCCTCCACAGAACATTCATGGAAGCAACTTCTTTGTATCTCCACATCCTGACTTGCCAATATAAAATCTCAACCGGAACTTCCTCATAAGAAAGATTCTCCTGAACTCCCAACACTTCTAAGGGAACTATGGATGTCGGATCTCCAACACATTTCTTCAACATGGAGACATGGAAAGTTGGATGTATTGATTCCAAATCATTAGGCAATTCAAGTTCATAAGAAACTTTGCCAATTCGCCTCAAAATCTTATTTTGGCCAACATAAAGGGGACTAAGCATCCCTTTCTTCCTTAATCTTATTACACCCTTCATTGGTGAAATTTTTAAGTAAACCCAATCATTAACATGAAACTCTAGGGTACTCCCTGCAACATAACCATTTCCCTGAAGTACAACTTAACATAGTCCTTCGCAAAAAAAGAAACCACAATGGGAATTAAATGAGCTAATTTCGTCATTCCATCTACTATAACCCAAATAGAGTCAGGTTGTCACCGGATACGTGGTAAACAAACAATGAAGTCCATATTAAATTCTTCCCACTTACAAGTAGGAATGCTATTGTCTTGGGATAAACCTCCCGGCTTCTGAAGCTCAACTTTCACTTGTTCACAATTAGGAAACTGAGCCACAAATTTTGTAATATCCTTTTTCATTCCCTTCCACCAATAGATCTCCCGAAAGTCATGGTATATCTTTGTGGCTCCGGGGTGAATGGAATATCAAAAACTATGGGCTTTTGATAAAATTTTCTCCCTCAAGTAATCCACATTAGGAACACACAAATGACCTAGATATCTAAGCACACCATACCTCCCTTAGAAGAAAGCCTCTATAGAATTTTTAAGCACCACTTCCTTAAATTCAACGAAAGTCGGATCAAGATCTTTCTTTGCTTTAACATCAGCCACAAAAGATGATCTAACCCATTGTGAATCATAACACCACAGTTAGTAGAGTCAACTAACCGAACACCCAATCAAGTCAATCTATGAACATCTCAAATCAAATCTTTTTTATCATCTTCAGTATGTGTAACACTACCCAACGATAATCGATTAAAAGCATCCGCCACCATATTTTCCTTACTGGGTGATAGAGAACACTCATGTTATACTCCTTTAGTAACTCAATTCACCTTCTTTGTCGAATATTTAGATCTATCTATTTAAACACATACTGCAAACTTTTGTGGTCAGTAAAGATATCTACATGAACAACATACAAATAATTCCTCCAAATCCTAAGAACAAACCCAACTGCCACTTGTTCAAGGTCATGGGTAGGATAATTGTTGCGCCCAAATGCACACGCAAGTGTATGTGGTCGTGTAAGTATTACAATGGCTCTTTTATAGAGTCGGCTATCTTTAAAGTAAGCATTATCAAGAATAGTGAAATTGGATTTTTAAGTGATCAATTATCTAATTAGTAAAATTAACGGATATGTTTCAATTTCAAAAGGGTTTCAAACAATGACTTGGGAAATTACAGGGCTACAACTTACTTACGGAATCATGCACATTATCTTATTAAAATGGATGTCAATTAATTATCGAATAAATGATTACAGGGTTAATTGTATGATTATGGTCCCCGACTTCTAATCGCTTATGCTAATTGGCACCCTAACTACATCGTTGAGCGGGGATAGACTTAGCCAATTACCGAGCATCACAATTTCATCTTGTCTATTAACCAAGTAAGGTTTCTAGGTATATCCCTATCCTAGATACAAGTCAACCGTAAACCTAAAGAATATCATGATCAGTTTTCCCCACGTTCTATCCTCTCATTCCTCTCACGAGTTTAATTCGGACAAGATATTTATTTTGATGGTGATTAAGCACGAAATACTAAAACATGAACAAAATATTGATTCATATGATAATTAACATCAATCCATTAACTCAACAAAACACAATCATCGTGTAGCCACAACCCTAGAACAAGGGAAATTAGCTACTCAAATCATGATTCCCAATTTTGTAATGTTTAAATAACATAAAGTGATCGAATATAGTAAAGTTCAAGAATAAACACTAAGAATATATGAAAACATCTCTCCTAAGTCATCGTTTCTTCAAAACCCAGAAAAAATATGAATAATATAATAAAATCCGAGTCTATTTATATTTATGGAAAATTGTCTAAAATTGGCGCTCAGGTCTGCAACGCGAAGACATTCCCAGAATCTAGTTGCAAGCGAAAAACTCCTTTCCAAGACTTGGATAGTATACGAGGTCCTCTGCCTGAGGCTTCAATATTCGAACAAATAATACATTACTGCTCTGCGATGTGGAGATGATACTGAGTTGCCTTGTTCTTTATTTTTGTTTCTACTTCCTTATTGCTCCTTTGCTTGAATCCCCTATTGCTTCCCAATTTCCACTTTTGTTCCCGTTTCTTCTTTTATAATCACTTGCAGAGCAAATCATATTAACAAGTCCAAATGAATTAGTATGACTCGACCCTACTAACAACAAGAAAATTCATTCTCAAACTCGTCCAAAACATGGGTGTTATTTGCTTCCTAAGCATACAAATACGCCCAAAATCACCACCCTACACGTAGATCTTTGTTCATCCTCAAAAAATCTACCATACTATATCTAGACATACACTCACTAATTCTATCATCTATGCTTCTGCAATTTACTATCATCTATCTTTTCTCAAATCAAGATGTGTGCATGCTTTCATTCACACTTGGCCTTGGCAACTTGCAGACACCACATCACCTCAAGTATTTATTCGACAACTTTTTTCAACCTAAACATTAAGTTCATGCCAACCGTCAGAGATCACCTATCTTTCATAGAATAAGTTCCTCTCACGCAAAGAAAGTAGTTCACACACTCAAATTAACAGTTTGAATAAAAATTAAGGACTTCCCATCAAAGAACAACTCACTCTCAGAAAGAAATTTCAGATGTATGTACAAAGACGTATACACTTGCTCATTATGTACATCTCCACTAATTAAGCATGCTTTGCAAAGAATAAAATAGGGCTTTCATAGGTTGTAATGTAAGCTAAGGTACGAGTAGGAAATTTATATAGTAGTGACCTATAATCCCCTAAGCATTGTGTACATTTAAGACATCAACACCTTTTTCTTCATTTATTAGCCCTCTCTTTACAATGCTATCACAAGTAACTCATATCATTTCCTGAATTTCACCCAATACTTCATTCCGGATGCCATTTATTTATTTATGATAGGGGACTTATTCTTTCAATGAAGGATTTATTATCACTTTGTGGCTATCTTTAGTTTCCTGTTCACTTTCAGTTTCACTATTTCCAAGCACTCTATGCTATAGTGCTTAGGGAAGTAGGGTGAAAACAATAGAGATTTAGGGTGTGTTTGGTATGAAGGAAAATGTTTTCCTGGAAAACAAATAGATTTTTGACTTATTTTCTCATGTTTGGTTGGTGAGTACAAAATTTTCCAGAAAAGATTGTGTTTGGTTTTTGAATGAAAAATGTTTATGAGAAATATCTTTTATTTTTACTAGATAGAAAATATTTTTTGAAATTGAAAATATTTTTTGAAAATAAACTTAATTTTTTTTTTTGGGTGGGTGGGGATGGTGGCTGGTGCTGGAGGGTGGTAGGGGCGCTGGCGGGATATCGAGGATAGGGGTGAAAAATTAAAAATTTGAAGTTGAAAATATTTTTAAAAAATAAACTTAATTTTTTTTTGGGGTTGGGGGGTTGTTAGGGGGGTCAAGGGTAAGGGTGAAAAAATCAAATTTTGAAGTTGAAAATAATTTCAACAACAAACTTGAAATAAAAAAAATTTAAGGTGAGGGGCATTGCCCCATTATAGATTGATGACGATCATCTTAAGGGTAATTTCTGTCATAGAGTTGTAGGTATGGTAATTATGCTAAAGCTTAAATTCAGAACGAAATTGTATGAAACCATGCGGGTTAAACTATGTGTATGCCCTTGTATTCTTGTATTTGATTCTAATTACTACAACTTAAGCTAAAATAGAACCTTTGCATGAGTTGAGTTTTTTTTTAACATTAATCCAACCTTATTTGAACTAGTGCCATGAGTGGTGAGGCATTGTTCTTTCCTTATATTGTATCTTAGTTTAGAACTTGCCTGGCATGTTATTGAATCGAAATTGATGTGCTGATTTATTTAGGAAATGATAATAGGCCTTCTTTGAAATGTTCAAAAAGTTTCGCCTTCTAATATACTCTCACTAGTAACCACTTTGAGCCTGTAGCCTTTTGTTGGTAGACACATTTTCAATGGAATAATTTTATTAAGGGTGTGTTTGGTATGAAGGAAAACATTTTCCAGATTTTTTTTTCCAATTTTCTCACTTTTGGTTGGATTAAATGATTTGGAAAATATTTTCCAAATCATTTAATCCAACCAAAAGTGAGAAAATTGGAAAAAAAAATCTGGAAAATGTTTTCCTTCATACCAAACACACCCTTAATAAAATTATTCCATTGAAAATGTGTCTACCAACAAAAGGCTACAGGCTCAAAGTGGTTACTAGTGAGAGTATATTAGAAGGCGAAACTTTTTGAACATTTCAAAGAAGGCCTATTATCATTTCCTAAATAAATCAGCACATCAATTTCGATTCAATAACATGCCAGGCAAGTTCTAAACTAAGATACAATATAAGGAAAGAACAATGCCTCACCACTCATGGCACTAGTTCAAATAAGGTTGGATTAATGTTAAAAAAAAACTCAACTCATGCAAAGGTTCTATTTTAGCTTAAGTTGTAGTAATTAGAATCAAATACAAGAATACAAGGGCATACACATAGTTTAACCCGCATGGTTTCATACAATTTCGTTCTGAATTTAAGCTTTAGCATAATTACCATACCTACAACTCTATGACAGAAATTACCCTTAAGATGATCGTCATCAATCTATAATGGGGCAATGCAACTTAACGACGGCGACTGACGCAAACCTAAGAAGACAAAATGCATCTTTATTGTTTAATATGTACCCGATTGCAGCATCGTTAGTGTAAACAATAACCTTGGTACCTACTAAGTAAGATCTGAATTTGTCGAAGGAAAACAATAGCGCGAGCATTTTTTTCTTTGTCACTGTGTAGCTAGATTATGTTGCATCAATAGTCTTGCTGGCATAACAAATGAATTGAAATATCTTCTCCTTTCTCTGCCCCAGCATTGCACCCATAGTTGTATCTCTAGCATAACTCATAATATCAAAGGGTAGCTCCCAATTCGGAGCAATAAAGATCGGAGCTTCTATCAAATTCTTCTTTGGTAGCTCAAAAGCTTGAATGTATTTTTCATCAAATACAAATTTCACCTCATTCTCCAATAAACTACACATGGGTCTAGCAGTCATGGAGGATTCCTTGATGAATCTTCTATAGAAACCAACATGCCTGAGGAAGCTTCGGATGGCTGCATGGTTTGAGCACGAGTACCAGAGGATGACTAATTCACAAAATTTGGATGACCTTAATGAATGGCTAACTCCCCTCATTTCTGACACCACCCTGAGGTGGATTGAGGTCGGAGCTCCTATTTAATAGAAAGACTTGAATATAGCAGCTCGATATTGGTTTGGGTTCATCAGCAGCTCTATCATGCCATCACAAAATGAGTCCATCATTTGCCATCCAAAGGCGACTTATTTCAGATCAATCATAGCCAGGAAGAGGCTGAACTTGCGGCTGATTATAGAGCAGGGGAAGGACATGAGGGACAAATAGCGCCACATATCGCTGCGATCCCAGTACTCATTATAGAGTTATGCCTTAGAGCTGGGGTTCCTCATCATAAAAGAGATAAAAAGTTCACTCCCATATCCTCCACTAACATCCGGCGCATAGAGGCCGAGTACACATGGGACGATGCAGATAGGAGGAGAGCAGCTCCGGTGGATACATCCCCGGAGGTAGATATAGATTCTTTACCTACAGAGTTAGCCTTGCCTACTCTGGCCTCCGGGCCTTCAGGTACATCCACTTCCACTCCTTCCTAGCCCCCTAGAGCTACTGCTAGTGCAACTACCTCCAGGCCTCCGATCACTCAGGGCATGCTCCTCAATATGGGGAACCTAGCCCATTCTACAGATGTGTGGGCTTCCTAGTTAGAGGCCGAGTTTTCCTGGATGATTGAGAGGGTTATCACTGCTGCGTTGACACCTATCCAGGCTTCAATTGACTCTCTCACAATAAGAGTAGAGATTTGTGAAAGAGAACTGGGGGGTGACGACTGAGGTAACGACATTGAAAGTTGATGTGTCTGAACTTAGGAATGATGTGGACCATCTGAAGTGCACAGACTTCACTTTGCTATTGGGGACAGTAGAGATCCCCGATGATCAGAGTGCTGAGATGCTAACTTGTGTTAGGTACTTGTGGCTACCACCGAAGACGATATTATGGAGGATACTGCTGCTGAGTCTGAGGCCGAGACTAATGAGGAGCAACTTCAGGAGCGTGATGCAACTATCTATGAGGATGTTCCTAACTTAGAGGGAGCTATGTTCGACACCGCCCAACAGGCCTCTTTGAGAGATACGACTATTGTCGGTTCCAGTGGAGCTGCAACTGATACTACACCGGGCACTGATGCCCCGAAAGATAGGGTAATTGTGTAGATAAGATCACTTTTACCTCCCTCTCTATTGTTTTCATTAATTATCTTTGTTTCAGTTGCATTTGAGGACAACTGATTTTCTTTTGTTGGTGGGGTGAGGGATTTCCATACCTACCTCTTGTGATTATGTTTTATTTGTGAATATTGGGTTTGTGATTTATATATGTGTTTTGACCATGTCTTGATCTTGATTATTGTGGATATTTTAGTTTATGGCCCCTTGTTTCGAATGGAAATGCTTATGAGCCTATTTTTAAAAATTCTACCACCTCTATTGTGTGTTATTGTTGATGTTCTTGTGCAAATTTGAGTATTGGTTGTGATCAATACCGATGACTTGAACGGTGTTCTTAATTGAACGAAATAAATGTGCGGCTACGATTAGGCCAATGAAGTTGCATAGACAATGTGTGAACTTTTAGCATCTCGTTGTTACTACCCGATTATCGAATGAGTCTCTTGTGATGAATATTGCAAACTAGCTAGAAAGTGTGGAGTCTTGTTTGATATTGGTACCAATCCCTTGTTTGATGAGATTACTTAGAACATTGTTTGTGATGATACCTAGAATTTTCCCCGTTGGTCCGGTTGATTGAGTGACGCAAGCATTTGAAATGATCTTAGGCAACAATTTTGAAAAGTGAAAACAATTTGATCATATACCTTTTTTTTGGCCAGCCTTGTGAGATGATTGAACCTTGCATGGCACATTTTGAGCCTTAACCTTTTTCTAGGAAGAAACTTGAACAATTGTGACCTCTCTTTATTCCATTCACCTATAACTTTCATGAAGTGTCGTTTGTCTGAATGCCAACTTAGGCCAAAATCCTAAGTTAGGGGTGTGGTGAAAAGAGAAGGAAAGTCCAGAAGTGTGAAAAATCCTCCTTTGAGTAATGGTTTTTGAGAAGTGTGAACCCCTCCATATAAAAAAAGAAAAGAAAAGATAAAAGAAGCAAAGATAAAGAATGAAAAAGTTGTGAAAATTGCAAAAGAAACAGGGTATCCAATAGTTCTAATGAACTTGAATAATGAGGTGGATTGTGAGCAAACTTGAAATGATAAAGAAAAAGAGGAAAGTGATGTTCAAACCATAGTTCATGAAGGCAACAATCACTACGCCTAAAAGACCATACCTTGGCACTCGGCCTCGTTACAAGCCATGAAAAAACTCTTCTGATCTTGAGTGAGTTCAAGCGAATGTCGATTGGAAATAAGGGCAAACCTATGGTTGAAGTCATGCATGTGTTCATCTTTGTGAACGTGACAATTGTATGTGATTCCGAAATTTTAAAATTGGTGACAAATTATGTGTGAGTATGGAATCATATTTGTTGTAAGGACATTTCAGAACCTTTGTTGAACTTGAACCTGCATTTGAAGTAAGTATTGTGAAATTGAGTATCTTTGGTAATGGTGACTCACAATTTGAATCTTTTAGTGCACAACTAATCTCTGCATGAGTAGTTTGAGCCTTGTTGTGTACATTCATGATTGGGTCTTATGCAGCACTGTTTGAGGCATCCTTTTTGAACTTCTAATTTTAAGTGTCCTCAAATACATAATTTATGCTATAAACTGCTGTATATACCTTGATTTTCAGGTATACGGATTGAGGAGCAAAGCAAGGACACTAACAGGCAAAAAGGAATGAAACAAATTGAAGAAGTAAAGATACGCAATCCTGGTGATCCGCAAGGACACTTGGTGAATTGACGAGTATTCAATTAGACCGTCTAAAGTTCTACCGTGCCACCCCTGAAGGAAGAAACCAAGTCAGCGACAAAAATGGGCAGTCGGTGAGTCGCTGATCAATTCCGCGATAGCAAGAGTTATCGCCAAAAACTAAAGAACTTGAGGATGATGAAGGCCATGACAAAAAGGTGATACAAAAGAGCATTGGGTGGTTCACTGAGTGGTTCAGAGAACCCGACTTACCTCCCCTAATCGCTCTTCGTGGTCTATTTTTGCCAAGAATAAATTAGATTTTTAAACAGTTTACTAAAGAATCGAAAGCTAGGAAATTAAAGTCTAGAATAGTTTTCTATGAGTTTTCATAGTTTTTCATAAAGACTTGAAGGATTTTGGACATTCAATTTGGAGATTTCGGAAGTGGGTTTTGAATTTTCTACAAATTGAAGCATTGTAAAGACTAAATTACTCTTACCCAGTTGATGGATAAAAGATTTGGTAACCGTTTTTACTGTTTTATGATGTTTGGCTAAACCTCCAATTCTTGGGGTTTGATCAAATGATTATGGGTTGAATTACTTTATGGGTATTGTCAATTACTAGTTTAAATGATATATTGAAGTGGGTTTAATCATTAGTTTTGGGTTAACTTATGAATTGTAGTTGCAAATGCAATTCTAATTTTTTGTGTTTAACTTGCTCGAGAGAGAGGTTTGAGAACCAAAGCTTTTGATTAATGATTTGTATGTATTGGGTTCAGCTCGACAGAGTGAATCCTAAACCCAATCCTACACATCTAACTCGAAAGAGAAGATGTACTAAGAGTTTGGGCAGTTCTTAAGTGTTATTCTTGTTGATGTTCGACAGAAATCTCCTGAAGCGGAATAGTTGTTCGAGAGAAAGCTATTTCAATTGTAGTCTAGCCTACCCGCTGATATTTACCTATTCAGTAGTAGTTTCAATTACCCATATATCGAAATTTGCCTATAATCGATCGCATCCCGTGAATCCCTTTCTTTATTTTTGTTTCATCATTCTTTGTGACAACGTTGTAGTCGATAATTGCAAACCAAAACCCCCCATATGACATTTGTATCACCCCTTTTGATTTGTTTTCTTGTTTATTTCGACAAATTATATTCCTATAGCTGATTTGACCACATTTGTACTTCTTGATTGAATTTGAACACGTACTACTCCATGTGGGTTCTACCCTAACTCTTTCTTGTGTTTTATACTACTTAGCAATCGTTTGCACCTAGAATTAGATGATGTGTGCCTGAAACATTAATCAGTCATCCATGAACAGTTCCATAGAATCATCGAACATATCATGATAGATTGCCATCATGCATCTCTGAAATGTGGCTGGTGCATTAGAAAATCCAAATGTCATACGTTTTAACTCAGATGTGCCATATGGACAAGTAAATGTTATCTTCTCTTGATCCTCCGATGAAATAGAAATATAATCATAACCTGAGCATCCATCCAGAAAGCAATAATACTCTTGACCTACTAGCCTATCTAACATTTGATCGATGAAAGGCACCGGCTTATGATTTTTTCTATTGGGCTCATTCAGCTTGTGATCATCCATGCAGATACGCCATCCAGTTACTATTCTTATGGAGATCAATTCATTCATATCAATGGTCACTACAGTTATGCCTCATTTCATAGGCACACATTGCATAGGCTATCCGATATTGGATACACTATCCCTGCATCTAGCCACTTAATAACTTCCTTCCTTACCAAGTCCTTTATGATTTAATTTAACCGGCACTGGTGTTGTGCACTTGTCTTGTGGCCTTCCTCCATGTATAATTTGTGCATACACAATGCAGGACTGATCCTATGAATGTCAGTCATTTGCCATGCTAGAGTTGCCTTTCTCCTCTTCAAAATAGTCAGCGTCGCTTCAACTCGTAATTCGGACAAATCTAAAGACAGAATCACAGGTAAGGTCTTATCTTCCCCCAAAAATGCATACCTCAGGGGAGATGGTAATGTCTTCAGTTCAAGCTTGGGTGCTTCTTCAATTGAAGGATGGGGTGGAGTAACCAAGACCCAATTCAATAGATCTAGGTGATCTCTTGAGATTCCCAAACAAGACACCTCCATGAACTGCACCATTTCCCGTGCTTCAGCATAACCATAAATATCATCACCCAGCAACACACGCTCTAAAAGGTCCTTCTATGGAATGTAATAAAATTTTGTTGCAAGATCTATCACTATTGGGGTTGACAACTATTCATTCAAAGCAAACAGTTTCAAAGCTTTAAATGGATGAAATACTTTCACTTTATCATGTGCCCACATGGTAAGTTGACCAGCTGCCACATCTATCATAGCATGCCTAGTATCTAAGAAAGGTCTCCCAAGAATAAATGGCACCTCAGGATCCGGCTCGAAATTAAGCACAACGAAATCAATAGGGAATATCAATGACCCAACCTGGACCAAGACATCCCCCACAACACTTTCCGGTCTAGTTATCAAACGGTCTGCCAAATGTATGATAAAAGTGGTAGGCTTAGGACTACCCAACCTCAATTTCTTGTACAGTAATGTTGGCATCAAGTTTATACTTGTCCCTGGATCACACAATCCTCATGCATTAATGCTCTGCCCTATGGTGATCTAAACAGTAAATCTACACGCATCTTTAAGTTTGGTGGCCACCTTATTTTTAATCCTGGAGCTCCACTCACCAGTGAGTGCTTCAGTTTCATACTCCATCAGTCTTCCCTTATTTGCTACGATCTCCTTCACATACTTTTCATACCTAGGTATTCCCTGTAAAACATCAATAAGAGGCTGATTAATGTGAACTTAATTCAATATAGAATGAAACTTACCGGCGCATTCATTCCCATTTTAGTTTTTAAACTTTTGAGGAAATGACAGAGGTGGTTTCACTATTGGTTGTACTATTTCTTCTTGTGCATCATGCCCACTTTCATTGATCTTTCTCTCTGCAACTAAAGGTTCACTATTTTTCTTCTTTAGAGCCAATTCCTCCAATCGCAACCACTACGAGTACCCACCGTATTAACTTGCCTTGGATCAGGATAAATATTTTTAGGCAAACCTCCTTGAGGACGTAAGTTTTGGGTACTAGCAAATTGCCCAAATTGTATCTCTAGATTCTCAGTTGCTAACTTGTTATTTCTCACATTACTGACTAGTTGAGCCTGGTCGACCATGATCTTTTTCCACATCTCCTCAGTACTCATGCTACCTTGCAAGTTACTGTGAATATCCTTCTAACCTTGTTGTTGATAACCTTGAGTATTACCTTGAGGTGTATATTGGTTTTGACCTTGCGCCTTAGTCTAATTTCCTCCCTAAGAAAAATTTGGATGATTCTGCCAAATAGGATTGTAGGAGTCACCACAATTTTTGTGGCCTCCTCCTTGTTGTGCATTCCCTACATAGTTGAGAGAATACAGGTTCACTCCACATAACTCTGCAATGTGATCTCCACCCCCACATATCTCACACTGTGTTGGTGGCGGTTGCAACAAATTTACCTGAGCTTGTTGTTGTCCTAACGATAGATTGTTGAAGTAAGTATTCATCATAATTTGCATCACATCAATTTGTGCAGTTAAATTTGTAACTGCATCCACTTCAAACATCCAACAGTCTTTTGCACTACAAGTTTGGCTCCTCCTCCATTCAACTCGGGGTTACCTTGTGAAATTATGTTCAACAAAATGAACAATTCAGCATAAGTCTTCTCCAAAGCTTGTCCTTCTGCAGCATAATCAAGTAAAATTTTGGTATTTGGTTCCAACCCTTCAATGAATACGTGGACCAACACCTAATTATCTTGATGATGGTGTGGAAAACTTAACAACATTGATTTAAACCTGTCCCAAAACTAGTACAAGTATTCTCCTCCTTTTTGTCATAAATTCAGTGTATCACTCCTCAAATTAGTTGTTTACCTAAATGGGAAAAACCATATCAATAACCTCTCTGCAAGATTATCCCACGACGTTACCGAGTTCGATGGCTCAAAGTTAAGCCACCTTTTTTTCTTAAAAGAGAGAAGGGGAAGAGTATGAGTCTCACATGATCAGAATTAACTCTAGTTGGAGTGCTAATATCAATAATTTTGTGAAAATTCAGTTTGTGCACTTGTGGATCCTCATGCGATAACCCAACAAATTATTTGTTCAAGTGCAATAGTTGCATCATATTCGGCTTCAGTTCAAATATATGATGTTTGCGTAATCAAGACTCAACTTCCAATTCAAGTGTCTACGATTGTACAATAGTAAAGTAACCCAACCAAGGGTTGTTGTGCTTGAGAATTAATAGAAAAACAAAATTAAGTTCTAATTAGTCATAGCTAAAAACATTATCCAATGTAAACATGTTAAAACTAAGGGGTGACACAAGCATCAATTATCAATGGGGGTTTGTGACAAGTAAGCAAAAATAGCAAAAATTCAAAGAGTACTAATCAAGGAGAGAGAATTATTGAGATGTGATTGGAATACAAGTTAGACTAGACTATTGGGTACATGCTTTTTATCGTAAATCCGTTGAGTATTTGTGACTAGGCTAGACTATAGTGGGGTAAATTCTCTCTCTCGCAACTTACCCCGAATCAAAAGGGTTCCTCTCAGACACCCACTTGCCGCATGAAGAACAACGTACGCCTTAGCCCAGTCACTCTCTCGAGCTGAGTGTGTGGAAGAAGGACTAGGGTTCACTCTCTCGAGGTGAACATCATGTCGACCCACTTCCACCAGCCATCAATTTAGTAGTGTTAGTGTTACGACTTCTCTCTCGAGCAAGCCGAAAATACAGAGGTGAAATCGTATTTGGAACTACAATTTCATTAAGTTCCGCCACAACTACTAAACAAAATCACATTTACACAACAAATAAACCAACAAAAGCAAGAACCAATAGATAATCTAAGCTATATTCACAAAATCACACCCCGAGAATTGGGGTTTTATGTAGACATGTAAAACAGATAGAAATTTATACCAATATGAGTTTGCATTCAAATGGGTATAAAGATTTAAGTGTCAAAACAAGTAAAGAATGAAGAATCCACAAGACCCAAGTCCAAAATCTTGTAGTTGAAATCCTTTGAATCTTCAAGTTCTTCAAAACCCTCTCAAAACTTAGAACTCCAAATTCTATGCTAAAAAATTCTATATTAAAAATCTGATATTAAGCTACAACTCTCAACGAGTATTTATAGTTTTCAAAAATCTGTGTTGTAGCGGATCATTAGGCGTCGTTAGTCGAGATAGCCGATCAACTCGACGATCCGCCGATATTTCTTTGTCTCACCTTCAATTCGTTATCAATTCGTGATCTAAATCACTGTAACTTACGACGAGCTTGATCGGGGGTCACCAATTGATTCCGCGAATTGCCCTCTTCCTTGTTGCTTCACCCATCAGCACTTGCTTACGACCTTCATCAGCACCTTCGGCGACTAGGTCATCTGACTGGATCGATGACACGTCGAACGAAATTGCTACTCGCCGACAGTTCTTTCATTTTTCGCTCCAGCTTTCTGTAACTTTTGGCGTTTTGTTATCCTATTCAGCGTATTGTCGAATGATTTTGGCGATATTCAGGTTTTCATTCTCCTTACTCTAGGTGAGCCGATGGTCACATTGGCGTATCGCCAAACAGGTTAGGCGAGTATCAGGTTATCTTTTCCTCACTCCTTTAGCTGCTAGTTCCTTGTTGCATTAATAGTGTCCATGTTTTGCCTCTAACTTGAAATACCTGAAACTCAAGGTTGTTCATCAGTTATTGAGACAAATTATTCATTTGAGGACACTAATTCTATCAAAATATAGCCCTAAATGAGCCCAAGTTGAGGACTCATCAACACCACTAGCTTAAACTTTTGCTTGTCCTCAAGTAAAACTCAAGTTAAGCCGTTCAAACAGGGATGTCTCAAACAGTGCTACAGAAGACTCGATAATGAATGTACACAACAAGACTCAATTTACTCATGCAAGGATCAAATATGTACCCAAAGATTCATGTTGTGACACACCATTACCAAAGATTCTCAAGCTCGCAATACCTGCTTTAAATGCAAGTTCAAGCTCAACAAAAGTATTTGAATTCCCTCACACAAAGGATGATTCCATACTCACACACAATTGTTTAATCATTTAAAGTTCCAGAATCAAATGCAACACTCACTCTAAGAAACAAGAACACAATGCATTCTTTCACTCATAGGTTTGCCCGTATTTTCCAATCAACAATTGTTTTAGTTCACTCAAGATCACAAAGGTCTTTTCAAGGCTTGTAATAGGGCAGAGTGCAAATGTATGGTCATTTAGGCTTAGTAACTTTTATCCTCATGAGATGTGGTATTCTCAATACTTCTTTTCCTCTTCCTTCATCATTTTTGCTAGTGCTCATAAGTCATCCTATTATTCATTTTCCATGAATTGTTTTGAAACCCCATTTCTTTTGTACTTTATTCCACAACTTTTTTTTTCTTTCTCTTTTCTTAATTTATATATGGAAGGGTTCTATGTTTCTCAAAACCATGGGTAAGAGGGGACTTTCCTTGCACTTGTTGACTTACCCTTATCTTTTGACCACATCCCAACTTAGGCTTTTGGCCTAAGTTGGCTATTCAACTAACCACAACTTCTTGAGTATTATGGGTAATAGATTAAGAAAGGTGTAGTTTTCATCAAGGTTCTTCCAATGATAGGTAAGGCTCAAAGGGTGTTCAAGAGAGGTTCACACACTCACAAGGTAGGTCACCAAAGAGGTATATGCCAAATTGGCTCACACTCTTCGAAGTTGCCTAAGATCATATCAAGAGATAACCTTACTTAGTTGGCCGGACAAACGAGGCAAATTTTAGATGTATTGATGCATGGTTCACAGTAAGCTAATCACACAAGGCATTGACACTAAAGTCAAACAAGACTCCACACCTTCGCTAGTGTGCAACTTTCATCTGATGAGAATCAATTTGATATATGGCTAATCACAAAGAGATGCAAAGTGTTCACATATTGTCTATGGAACTTCATTTGACCTGATTGTAGTCGTACATTCATGTTCGTTCAATTATGAGCACCATTTAAGTTATCGGTATTGATTTACCCGAAACATAAATTTACAAGAAGGCAATCATATTTAGAATACACGGGGAATGGTAAGAAGAGGGGGAAGTGGTACCCAATTTCCACTCCCCACTAAAAAGACTCGACATTGCCCTCAATGAGCCACCGAAACCGCAAAAAGACATTGACATAAATAAATTAAAACATAAAAATAGTCAAGAAAAATATGTAAAGTTTAAACAGGTAGAGGAAGGTGATGAGGGATCTTCACTAATGGGTGAGGTTGGTCGAGTCGCCAAATTGTATTACCGATCCGCCGACTAACACATGCATCCCGCTGAATGTTACAGAGCCTCATATTCAATTTTAATTTCCCCACGGAAAATCACATCAAGCACGCCAAGCAGGTTCGGTGATTTGCTAAGAGTTCTTTCTCCTACAAAAATCACAAACATTTTATTTAAAAATTCTAGTACTTGGATTGCCTCCCAAGAAGCACCTTATTTAACATCGTGGAACGGCGTGGAAGTGCCTTAAAGCATCCTCCAGATACATCACTTCAACCAACGAAATCTCTTGACATTCCCCAAAATATAATATCAAACGTTGACCGTTCACTTTAAATGGGGGTCCTTCTTGATCTTAAACTTCTATGGCACCATTGGTGAACACTTGCGTTATTCTAAAAGGTCCAGACCATTTGGATTTGAATTTTCTGGGAAAGAGTCTAAGTCAAAAGTTGTTTAGCAACACCCAATCTCTTACTTTGAAGTCCCGCTTAAGTATTCGAGCATCATGCCATTTCTTCATCTTCTCTTTGTAAATGGCTGAACTTTCATAATATCTGAGTCCAAATTCTTCCAGTTCGTTCAACTGCTCTACCCTTACCCTTGGAGTTTTTTATCAGTGCAAATTTAAAGCTTCCAATGTCCACAATGCTTTGTGTTCCAACTCGATGGGCAAATGACAAGCCTTACCAAAAACCAATTGATATGGGGACACACCAATAGGTGTTTTGTAAGCGGTCTGATATGCCCATAGTGCATGATCAAGCTTCCTAGACCAGTCAGTTCTGTTGGCATTCACTGTCTTTGCCCGGATGCTTTCGATCTCCCGATTTGATACTTTAACATGGCCACATGTTTGGGGATGACATGGGGTTGCTACCTTGTGTTTCACCCCATATTTTCTCAGTGCCATTGAAAACCACTTATTGCAAAAGTGTGATCCCCCATCACTAATAAATGCCCTAGGAGTGCCAAATCTTGCAAACTGTAATGGCTTCCACCTATTTGTAAACATAATCTAAAGCTAGCAAGATATATTTATTTCCAAATGAGCTGACAAGTGGGCCCATGAAATCGATCCCCTATTCATCAAATAGCTCGACCTCTAAAATAGGAGTGAGAGGTAGTTCGTGTCTTCTAAACACTCCGCCTTGTCGTTAATATTGAGAGAATTTCTTTGCAAATTCATGTGCATCCTTGTAGAGGGATGGCCAATAATATCCACTTCGGAGAACTTTAGCGGTGGTGCGAGTACCACTATGGTGACCTCCCACTGGAGATGCATGACAAGCATAGAGAATTTCTACCGCTTCTTCTTAAGGAACAGACCTTCTAATGACATGGTCAGCACACTCTCGAAACAAGTATGGTTCATCCCAAAAGTATTTTTTAACATCGAACATGAACCTCTTTTGTTGGTAAAAGGTCAAATCATCCAGTATCCATCCACTCACAATGTAATTTGCAAAATCTGCATACCATGATGTATGTTTGAGAGATATTGCAAACACCTGTTCATCGGGGAAGGAGTCTTCTATGTCAACCTCATGCTCAACATCTTCCCTTCCTTCCAACCTCGATAGGTGATCAGCCACTTGCTTTTCACAGTCTTTTCAATCTTGTACCTCAAAATCAAATTCTTATAATAGTAGCACCCCTATATCAATCTTGGTTATCAAGTAACGGAGTGCATCATGATCAGTATTTACGATTACTTTGGTTCCTAGCAAGTATGCCCAAAAGTTTTCAAATACATAGACTACCGCAATCAATTCTTATTCAGTGACCGATAGTTTTGCTGGGCACTATTTAGAGTCTTTCTTGCATAATAAATTGGGTGAAATAGTTTATTGCGCTTTTGCCCCAACACTACCCCCAATGCCATACCACTAGCATAACATATTACTTCAAAAGATTCGGACCAATTAGGGCTGATGATAATTGGGGTGGAATTGAAGCATACCAATGGTGCACAGGATGGTCAATGCCCCAGGATCTTATCTCTTAGTGATTAGCTCTTTTGTCATAATTGCGCTGCAACTATGGGGTACTTCAATAGTTTCATAGTCTAAGCTCATTTTCTTTGTAACTAGCTCTTTCCTGAATTTGGCATTTCCCGGCATTTCCAACTATGCTTCACCACAGGGAGCTTAATGGATAATTTCTTGAACACAAACAAGAACTTTTTGAACTTCTAGTTTTCATTCTTCTATTTCAAGCGTTGGGGAAATAGTGGAGGTATCTTGGGAAAAGGGTGTATGACTTTTGGAACTTGACCAAGTTCCTTCGCATCCTCCTATGGTTCTTTGGCATAGTTTTGTCGAATAGGTAATTCTTGTCCCTCCATATCTTAACTCTCTTCTTTCTTTTGAGGATCCTCATCTTCTATTACATTCCATATTGCCACCTTTTCTGCTACGGGTAACTACATCCATCTCTCTTTAAATATCTTCCAACGGTGTTTTGGACTTTAATTGAGCTGATAATAGACTCAGTTGACCTTCCAGCATTTTGATGGCATCAACATGAGAATTCACTTTACTGTTCAATGATGAAAAGTCATCTTTCATCCCCTTTAGCTAATCATCAGAGCCCTCAACTTTGTCGAGTATGCGTGATAATATATCATTTACCCGAGGACTAGTTGCACTCCCTTTAGATTTTGGGCTTTCACTCAAGTGAGTATGGTCCTCCTCATGAGCATCCTGCTCAGCCCAATATTGCCAATATCTCCTTGGTTCTTGACCCTTATAATAGTTCCAACCTTGATTATTGTGCCGCTGTTCATAGCGTGGGTGGAAACTCTCTTTGTATCTTCTGGAGTTCCAACCTTGATTCTCCTCCGGAAGAAGAACCCTCCTCAACTCAAAATACTCAATATTTCCCCTTCATGTGTTCTTATAGAATTTCCATTTGAGACAATATGTTTTTGATGTTTTTGTCCATCTCCCTTTCTTTATCGAGTTGTTCTTGTGTTAATCTGAAGCACAGTGGGGAAACTTGATCATCTTTGGTGTACCATTCCTGGTTTACTTTAGTCATACCATCTACGAGAAATAAGGCTACTTCAAATTATTGTAACATTATTACTCATTGAACCAATTGATCAGCTATCCCTTTATTAACCGAGTCCAAACTCGGTAAAAGTATTGGAGCAACAATTCACCTGGCAGTCCATGCGTTGGGCACTCATGCAAAAATCTCTTGAACCTTGTCCATGATTCGTGAATTTGTTCACCCTCATTTTGCTTAAAATTCTGAATGTCGTCCCTCTGTTTCATCAATCTCGATGGAGGAAAGAATCTTTTGTGAAATGCCATAACTAGCTCCTCTCATGATTTGATGGAGTTGTTTGGAAGCTCGACCGACCATATAGTAGCTCTCCCGGTCAATGATAATGGAAATACGCAAAACCATATGGATTCTTGAACGATAAAGGGGTGCACACTTCCACAAAGCTTAGCATATGTTTGTGTGAATCTTCATGCTCTAACCCTACAAATAAACATCTTGAATGTATGAGCTGGAGTGTCGCGCTAGTAACTTCAAACATTGAATTTCTATCGGCTTGTGGCATGCAAATGGCACCCAGCTCACCCATGTGGGCTGGGTTATAAACACTATTAACATCATCGATGTCATCTCGATAAAGAGCACCACCCACTGGATGACCCGCTTTGCAGCTATTCTCCCCGTTTGTACTCATATGTCCTATTGTGACACTCAAATACTCAAAATAAAACTAAAAATTAAGTGAGTAAACTATGATTAAGAAGAACAAAATCTTTACTAAACTAAGAATTCTCAATTAACAACACTCCCCGGTAGTGGTGTCATTTTGATGTTTGCGTTTTATCACAACACAACTTCTAATGCAAGTGTCTACGATCGTACAATAGTAAAGTAACCCAACCAAGGGTTGGTGTCAAGTCCCAAGGGAGTAGGCTTGACAATTAATAGAAAAATAAAATTAAGTTCTAATTAGTCATAGCTAAAATCATTATCAAATGTAAACATGTTAAATATAAGGGGTGACGCAAGCATCAATTATCAAACGGGGTTGTGACAAGCAAGCAAAAACAGCAAAAATGCAAAGAGTACTAATCAAGAAGAGAGAAGTCTTGGGATATGATAGGAATACAGGTTAGACTAGACTATTGGGTACATGCTTCTGATAGTAAATCCGTTGAGTATTTGTGACTAGGCTAGACTATAGTGGGGGTAAATTCTTTCTCGAGCAACTTAACCCGAATCAAATGAGTTCCTCTCGGACACCCACTTGCCGCATGAAGAATAGCCTCCTCCTTACCCCACTCACTCTCTCGAGCTGAGAGTGTGGGAGAAGGAATAGGGTTCACTCTCTCGAGCTGAACCTCATGTTGTCGACCCACTCCCACCTACCATCAATTTAGCAGTCTTAGTTTTACGACCTCTCTCTCAAGCAAGCCGAAAACAATAAGGTGAAATCGTATTTGCAACTACGATTTCATTAAGTTCCACCACACCTACTAAATGAAATCACATTTATACAACAAACAAACCATCAACAAGCAGGACCCAATAGATAATCTAACCCATATTCACAAAATCACACCCCAAGAATTTGGGTTTTAGCTAGACTTGTAAAAGAGATAGAAATTTATACCAATATGAGTTTGCATTCAAACGGGTAAGAAGATTTAATTCTCAAAACAAGCAAGGAGTGAAGAATCCACAAGACCCAAGTCCAAAATCTTGGAGTTCAAACCGTTTGAATCTTCAAGTTCTTCAAAACCCTCTCCAAACTTAGAACACCCAATTCTATGTGACAATTTTCTACATTAACAAATTGATATTAAGCTACAACTCTCAACGAGTATTTATAGTTTTGAAAAATCTGTGTTGCAGCAGATCATTAGGGGTCGTTAATTGAGATAGTTGATCACCCCGGCGATCCGCCGATGTTTCTTCGTCTCGCCTTCAATTCGTCATCAATTCTTGATATAAATCACTATAACATATGGCGATCTTGATCGGGGGTCCCCGATTGATTCCGTGAATCGCCCTCTTCCATGCTGCTTCGCCCATCAGCACTTTCGACGACTAGGTCATCTAACGCCAACTGGATCGGTGACATGCTTAACCAGATTGTTACTCGTCGTCATTTCTCTCATTTTTCGCTCCAACTTTCTATAACTTTCAGCAGTTTGGTAGCATATTCAGCATGTCACCGAATGATTTTGGTGATCTTCAGGTTTCCATTCTCCTTACTCTTTTGTATTGGCACTTTTGGAACATTTAGGCGAGCCCATGGTCGCATTGGCGTATCGCCAAACAGGTTAGGCGAGTTACATGTTATCTCTTCCTCACTCATTCAGCTGCTAGTTCCTTGTGGGCTCGATAGTGTCCATATTTAGCCTCTTAACTTTAAATACATGAAAATCAAGATTGTTCATCAGTTATTGAGACAAATTATGCATTTGAGGACACTAATTTTATCAAAATATAGCACTAAATGAGTCCAAGTTAAGGACTCATCAATATACCACTAGCTTTGAGTTTTTGAATACATGAATTAACGGTGGTAGTGTGTGGGATTTCCATGTCGCGCACTTTCATCTATGCCGTCACTACATGTGCGACTTGTTCATCCCTTTCCACTGTTGATACTGGTTCGCTAGCAACGAGAGCCACCGCGGTAAATGAGTTGTGTTTTCCTTCTCTTGTAGTGCACCAATCTTTTCGGTTCAGTGAGAGGTTCTATCAAATCTTATTCGTCTTCCAATTTGAAGTTTAAACACAACCTGCAAAATGAAAAGCTAAGATCAAGTAGTCAACACTTTCTTAATACTTTAGAAATCAGATAAATCAAATACTTTCTAATTCTAAAGTCGTCTGCAACGGCACAAAAATTTTGTTGTGCCCAAATGCACACGCAAGTATACGTGGTCGTGCAAGTATTAAAGGGGCCCGATTCAAGAGTTGGGTATACTACCCATGCAGACATAAGATTAGATGCATTTAATATTTCCAACAATTACAATTCAAAGCAAACATTAAGAATAGTGAATTGGATTTTTATGTTATCAATTCTCTAATTAGTAAAATTAACTAACACAATTAAATTTCAGAAGGGTTTCAAACAATGACTTGAGAAATTCCAGTGTTGCAACTTACTTACGGATTCATCCACATAATCTTATTAAATGGATGTCAATTAATTATCGAATCAATGATTCCAGGGTTAATTGTATGATTTTGGTCTCCCAACCTCTAATCACCTATGATAATTGAAGCCTACCTACATCATTGAACGAGGATAAATTGACTAATTACCGAGCATTACTGTTTCCTTCTGTCTATTGACTAATAAATGTTTTTTTTGGTATATCCCTATCCTAGAAAATAATCAACCCTAGACCTAAACAAGATCATGCTCATTTTTCACCATGTTATATCCTCTTATTCCTCTTGCGAGTTCAATTCGAACAAGACATTTATTTCTATGGTGATCAGGCACGTAATACTGAAACAAGAACAAAAGATTGATTCATATGATAATAAGCATGAAATCATTAACTCGATAAAACATAATCATCATGTAGCCACAGCCCTACAACTAGGGAAATTAGCTACTTATATAACGATTCCCAATTTCGTAATGTTTAAATAACTTAAAGAGATAGGAATAAATTATAGTGAAGGAATAAACCCTAAGAATTGATGAAAAGAGCTCCCCATGTCGTCATTTCTCAAAAACCCAGAAAAATAATGAATTATAAAATAAAATCCATGTTTATTTATATTTATGGAGAAATGGCCAAAATTGATGCCTAGGTCCGCGACGCGGAAACAATCCCAGAATCTAGTTTCAAGCAACAACTCCTCTGTGCGATGCAGAGAGGATACTGATTCCCCTGCCTCAAGCTTCAATATTCAACCAAATAATAAATTCCCGCTACGACGCGGAGAGAATACGAGTTGCCTTGTTCTTCATTTTTGCTTCAACTTCCTTAATGCTCTTTTGCTTGAATCCCTTGTTGCTTCTCAATTTCCAGTTTTGTGCTCGTTTTTCCCTTTATTATCACCTGCACAACTAATCATATTGGTTAGTACAAATGAATTAGTATGACTCGACCCTACAAACAACTAGAAATTTCATTCTCAAACTCGGCCAAAACATGGGTGTTATTTGGTTCCTAAGCATACAACTACACCCAAGATCAATAATTCTTCTCATGAATCTTAAGTTGCCTCGAAACCTGGGCGATGACTTTACAATTTTGCATAAGTACACATCCTATCCCAATCCTTTGGGCATCACAATAAACAACAAAACCATCAGTCTGTTCCGGTAAAGTCAACACCGGAGCTGAAGTAACTCTATCTTTTAATTCTTTAAAATTCATTCCACACATTTCGGACCATATGAACTTAACCTTATTTTGAGTCATTTTCGTCAAAGGAGAAGCAATCGAAGAAAACTCTTCAACAAACTTCTATAGTAACCGGCTAAACCCAAGAAACTTCTAATATTCGAAGATGATAGAGGTCTAGGTAAACTGTTGACCGCGTCTATCTTTTTAGGATCTACCTCAATACCCTTACGAGAAATAATATGAAAAAGAAAAGACGCGGACCATAACAAAAACTCACATTTACTAAACTTTGCAAAGAGTTGTTGGTCCTTGAGGACTTGATACACAATTATGAAATGACTGGTATGTTCATCTTCATTTCTTGAATCTATCAATATATCGTTAATGAACACAATCACAAACTTATCAAGGTATTGTCTAAACATCCTATTCATAAAATAAATAAATAATGATGGAGCATTTGTCAACCCAAACTACATTAGTAGAAACTCATAATGACCATACAGAATTTGAAAAGTCGTCTATGTAATGTAATCTTACTTGACCCTCAATTGATGATAACCCGACGGAAGGTCCATCTTAGAGAACTAAATTGCTCCTTTAAGTTTGTTAAATATATCATCTATCCTTGGGCGAGGACAGTTATTCTTAATGGTAACCTTATTCACTTGCTAGTAGTCAATACATATACAAAGCGAACAATCATTTGCTCTAACAAACAAAACCAAGGCACCCTATAGAGAGATACATGGTCGGATGAAACCCTTATCCAACAAATCTTTCAATTGCTCCTTTAATTCCTTAAGTTATACCAGAACCATTCTATAAGGAGGAATAGAGATAGGTTGCGTATCTGGGTGAAAGTTAATACCGAAGTCTATTTCCCTTTCGGGAGGAATATCAAGTTGATCATCGCGAAACACTTTTGAAAAACCATTTACAATGGGGACCGACTGAAGAGTAGGGATCTTAGAATCTTTGTCCCTCACTCTAAATAGATCGTATATGAAACCTTTAAAATCATCTTTCTAGGTTTAAGACAAGAGACAAATTAACCCTTAGGCATATAATTACACCTTTTCCATTCTAGGATGGGTTCATTTTGAAACTGAAACTTGACTACACGTATTCTACAATCAATAGAATCATAACATACATGCAGCCAATCCATAGCAAGGATAACATCAAAATCTGGGATATCAAGCTCTACAAAATCAACATAAGTTACTCTATGGGACAAAGAGATGAGACACATTCTATAGACCCTCTTAGCCATAATAGAATCACAAACATGAGTAGAGATATAAAAAAGATCTAACAACATATCCAGAAGAATATCAAACCTCATATTCACATATGGCATCTCAAAAGACAAGGTAGCACAAGGGTTAAGTAAATTATTAACATCAAGGTGGAAAACTTTTAACATATCAGTAACCACATCGAGCAAACCATCTTGCTCATGACTGGTCTAAAGTGCATAGAATATGCTTTGCTTTTGACTCCCACTAAAGCCAGAAGAAGGATTCGGTTGAGCCTGTTGACGATTTTATTCCCAATTCTTTGCAACTGATGGAAAATCCCTTATCGTTTGGTCCATCGTACCACAACCAAAGCAAGCATTAGAACTGACTAGACATCTACCCTGATGCTTTTATCTACACTTAGCACAAGTAGGGAATCAAAATCCACTACCATTTTCTCCTTGAGGCTTAGAGTTAGACACCCTATCTTTGTTGCATTTAGGAAGAGCATTGGAGGAACCTTGACTGGAAAACCTTTGTCGGAACTTGGAACGACCATGTCCATCGTACATTGAGTTTGAGAAGTTACCATCACGCGTTTTGGCCGTCTTTGCCTCCCTAGACCTTTCCTTAAGTTTCTCCTCTACAATTTTTTGAGCATGAACCACGAGACAAGAAATGTCCATTTCATTGATAAGCATTACTGTACAACATTTCTTAACCACTATTTCGGACACACTTGACACAAACTTACTCAATCTTGCCCTAGTATCATCAACCATAGTAGGAGCATATCTAGGCAATTGTGTGAACTTCAAAGCATATTCCTTAGACTCATGCTACCATGACGAAGGTTAATGAACTCAAGTACCTTTACCTATCTTATACAAAGGGGAAAAAATCTATCAGGGAAAGGAAATTTAAACTTTTCACAATCTAGAAGACGCGCATCAACTGCCCTCCCTTCTTTCCATTGGTTGAACCAAACTTGAGCAACACCCTTAAGTTGGCAAACGGCCAATTCTGCCTTTTATGCCAGTGTCTCTCCCATGATCATCAAAACCATATACAATTTATCAATGAACTCTTGAGAGTCTTCCTCAACCCTAAAATTATGGAATTCGAGAGGATTCATTCTAGTGAAGTCTCTCACTATATTTGTTGTCATACCGACGTTTGGGTTCATGGGGACCACAACTTCCCTAATATATTGAGTCATAATGTCTTTAGAAACAATTGAAAATCAGCCCTAACCTCTGCATTAGTCACTTACCCAGCCAAAGGGTCGACCGAAACTTGAGGAGCTCGATGAATAGCCTATTGTTCCACATTCTCTGCTGCATTCAATCTAGCATATGCCTCTTTAAGTAGCCAATGATTAGGAGAGAGACATTATAGAGTTAAACTATATCACACGACTTTAGATTAATGAAAGAAGTTGAATTTCCAAAATATCTTGTAGCTTCTCATTCATAAATGTGGTGTGCTTCACACTCATGAAAAATACTCTATTTGACGTGGCTTATGAGAGTTGCTCAAACTTTTCTAAACCTTGTGCTCTGATTACAAAGTTTCACATGGCCCAAGGTAGACCCTAGGTGTACGATCGCGTAAAAACCCTTAGAGTCTCCATAGAAGTCACTTAGCATAAATTGTACATGATTATAAAAATCAAGAGATTTAAAAGACAATTTTGAAAACATAGAGTTGAATAAAATGAAGAGAAAATCTAACAATGTCTCAAAGCCATTTAGTACAAAAGTGTAATCAGGATGTAACCCATATATCATGTTCAGAAAAGAAATGTAAAGAAAATACTAAATAAAGGCTTGGTCCTCGGAACATGAGCTCTAACCAGTCCTCAAGCTTCTACTAAAAGGTCCCTAACCGCAAAAATCCGAATTTGGAGTGTTGGACCCTACAATTGGGAGAATGTAGGAAAGAGTAAGTGTTAGTCCAAAAATGTATCAAGTATGATAGCAATGCACAAAGTATAAAAATCATGATAAAGAGACAATTTTCATGATATGTAATGATGAAACTAAAACATGATATAAAAGAGTTAGAATCCATAAATCATAAATCATGGTCAATGCAAGTAGACGTCATCTTAAAACACATGTGAGATACATCTTGAAGTAAACTTGATTCATTAATGTGGGAGAATTACCTTTAACCAACATGTAAGACAATGTAAGCTATTAACATGGAATCTGGTGTCTACCTCATATAGAAAAAAAGGTGTTCTCACTTGCCAAGATAAGAACCATGGACTTCTAGCTTACGTGGATACACTAGCTATTATCTATATAGACAACCTAAATTTATGGGATACAAGTAATCACCACTTGTCCACTCGGTTCTAGGCATAACTCTCACGGAACATTCATTAGTCTTATTCATCTTTTCTTTAAGGGACTTGGGTAATCGCATATTGTCCTTATATCATGTGACATGGGTAATCTCCTCTTGTCTTTTATTAGAGGACATGGATAATCACTGTTTGCCTCATTCTTAGTATAGTTACATTACTTTGATTCGTTTTCGATGAGAATCTTTTCAACCTTACAATATTTTATGTGAGAAAAGCTTTTACATTTATGCATTGAGTATTTATGTGAGAAAGTCATTTCACAAATATAAACAACAAGAACAACAACATATATTCTTTACTCTCAAAGCAACTTACATAATTCTTCATCATTTTTATAAGAACGTGCATATTTCCATAACTCACCTTTCATAATTCTAAACCCAATTTCAGTCATGAATATCTATAAAATATGGGTTAGGCATGGGTTCATGGAGATTCATCTTAAAAACATGGAATTATCTCAATTCATGTATAATACTTCATTAAATAATGAGTTATATCAATATGGAAAGGTGCCTATGATATAGAAAAAAATCCTAACTCAATTGGGGATTTCTACTTTTGTAAATTGGATGATTTAGGAACTCCATGGACGAAAGGGCTCTATGGATGTAGACTATATTATACCTTAAGTCCAAAAGTGTGCTTTCAATGGAGGAATTGGAGACTTAATCTTGAAACCATAGCTTTCTTCTTCAACTTCTAGAGAGAGAAATATTTGTGAGAAAGACTTGTTCTTATTTTGAGAATTTCAGAGAATGAAATGATTTGGGTGAGTTTTGAGTTAAAAACAATTATATAAGGCTTCTAATGGATGGTAAAATGGCATAGTATTAGGATAGAATAATTAGGAAAAGATCCAAAATAGCCTTAAGAAATAACTGTTGAGCCCGTCAATGGTGGGGACCTACGGCTTGTGGTTTCAACTATGGAATGTCTTGGTCGACTGTTGATAGGTTCAGGAACTTGATTTTGGACCATCAACTAATGGGACTACTGTACTCTATGTGTGTCCACCTACTGGCCGTACATTCCTAGTCGTGCATTAACTAACAGACTGTCCTGGTATACCGTCGGAAAAGTACAGGAACATGTCATTTTGGAAATTTTTTGAATCCGAGGTGTTCCAATGACCCTCGTGGTCATATCTATGTTTTGAGTGTGCCTTTCCTATTTTCCCCTTCTTGTAGCTTTTGTACAACTTATGTGTGGTGTTGGGTTGGGTGACACACTCCCTGAGGTGTTCGGTGCAAGTTTTAAGTGTAGCAAGCTCTGTGCTTGGAAGAGTTGACTTCAGTCAATATATAGAGATTCAGATGTCGGATCAGAATTCCATTAGCTTTAGATGAGTTAGTTTGGTGTAGATTGATGATTTGTTTGGGGTATGGGCTTTCGTTTGGAATTTATGAGATTAAGCATTTTGGCTTTTGAGTTTTGCTCAAAATGGATTTTGGGGTAGCTTTCTATGTATAACTGCTCAAAATCAAATCCCTTGATCAAGGTTACCTCTAGTATGCCTAGCTTGGTCTAGATTGAACTTTGGTTTGATTCTCGAGAGTGTTGGGGTCAGTTTTGAACTTTTTGGAGTTTTTGTGTTGTTTATTTGTTAAAGTGTTAGATTTTGTCAATATTTGGATGATACGACCTTAGATGTATGTTTCATTGATTTTGTTGAGTCTGGAGTGTCATTTCCAAGTGGTTTGCACTTTTGGTTTGCGTCTTTTTGACTCTGGCCTTGTTCGAAGACACGTTGGCCAATTCCTAAAATTTTGCTTTGTCTGGTGCAATGCCTTTAGCGAACTCTTGGTCTCTTAAGTGAAGTCTGCTTAAAATACCAACGACCCAGTTATGGAAAGGACACCCGATGGTCGGGAGTCTCTTAAGAGACAGACCCACCCTTGTCTTTTGTGAAAGTCACTTAAGAATTTAAGTGGTCCCTTAGGCGTAGGGCTCCTCTTTTGGTGGAGTTCGCTTCAGTGGACATTTGGCCGCTTAAGCGGGAAATTTTTTTCCGTTGCGACAAATTGGAGTTGGAACTCGGCCAAAGATTATTTGTAGCGATTGTTGTCCATTTTCTACGCTTAAAAAGTAATTTTCTTCCTTTCCCTCTTCGACACTTTTATGCCTTAAATTTTGTAATTCAATCTCATTTTCGACCTCGAATTCCCTAAATTCTAAACTTGAACCTATTGTATTTAGGCCATTTGAGGACCGAATTGAGTTCCGTTTGCGCCTATATTCCGGGCATGTGATACTTTCCCCATTAACGGCCTTATGACAGTTTTCTTTTTCTATTTCGGTTGCGTCGATCCTGGATTGTTTTGGACCTAGTTTTTCGGTCTATCTTTTGAGTTAGTGATAAGGGTGTCATTGGACTTGTGTTTATTTACTTGTTGTAGTCTTGATAGCTTTGCAGCAATCTGAGGCTCTACGGAAGGGAAACATATTGGAATTGTAATTTGTGTGCGGTTTTCGGCCTTGAGGTAGGTTATGGCTTTCTTTTTCTTAGACTTGGCTTAGTTATATGAACTATATTTTGTAGTATCGCATGATTTATGTTGAACCCTTTGGTTGATTTAACATTATTGATCCTTGGGTATTTATGGACATAACAATGGTTATTTAGCTTAGGTTTTAGTCGGAGAGGACTTAGTTTAGGCGATCTTTGTGTGAGTAGTATCTTTACTCCTTGCTTCTAGGTGGATTAAAAGTTAGGGTTGTGTGGTGTTCGATTATTTTGGTTGGTGTGAATGATAGTACGGATTTCTTGAGTTGTGCTTCTTTGTTGGTTGTTCCATGAAATGCTGGGCCTAAGGCCTTGAGTTTGGATTAGTAAGAGTCCCAGGTTCGTACTTTTGTGTTGTGATGGGTACTCTTCCTGATTCTGTGTGTATTCCATGTGTTTATTGGGATACTACTTTTGCGGGTGTTGATAAAGCTCAAATAAAACTTCAAACTAATTAAAAGAGTTAGCGGTCATCAATAAAAACCCAACAAAGAGTCGGGTTCGAAACCCCTAGGGAATGGTGCATGGTTAAGAATTTCATTAGAAAATTAACAAGAAATTTATTCAGTTGAAGTTGAAATAAAACAAATGGGTGGAGAAGTCCACGAACTTTAATAGCGATTGTTAAACCCAATTATCAACATGGAAATAGTTGATGATTAACAAAATTAAAAGATTTTTGGGGTGTCGGAATTAATTGCTGATTTAACTTCGGGTGTAGTAGAGCTTCTCAATGCAACTAATTAATCACACATAGGCTAGACAATCATCAATTGTGCTAATCTTCATTCGATCTGAAAGTACATTTGAATAGAAACTCCTTCAAGTCACATATATATGACATTTCTAACCAAGCCAATACCTTACTCTAGTCCCTCTTCCAAGAATAGGGCAGATAGATCCGACCCATAACCTCTCTTTCAATCAACTCATATACATCAAATCTGAATTGCTAACATTGAACTAATTACCCAATATAATTAATCTCTTTCGAGCATCAACCGAAGATTAGAGCTAGAATTAGTTGTCCACATCAATTCATAAGTTAATCAACCGAAAATTAGTCAAAATTGTATTTAATAGCCATAAAAAGAGCAATTCAACAAACCCCTTAAATTAAATCAACGCCCAACCCCATAAACACACCCCAAGAGTTTGGAATTTTGGCAACACATTTCAAAGTGTAAGTAAATTATACCTTGTTCAAGAGTAGCCATGGGAGGCATGAAATTGAGTGTTTAATAGCATACCGACTTCAAATCCCACTTCAATTTCTCCAATTCAAGTTGACAATTCAAACATTCAACAAATAAAAATGTTTTTCATCAATGGATAATGTTTCCCTCATTTTTTCCACACACTTTTTCTCTCTCCTCTAGGCTATTTATAGTTTCCTAAAATTTTTGCCCAAAAAGTAGTTTTGTGTCTTTTCGGCGACATTTACTCAGTTCGCACACTGCATATGGTGAATTGCCCTTCTTCATTTGGTTCACTTATTCCATGCTCCAAGCTTTTAAGTATTTGATTTTAACTAGGCGATCCAGTTAGAGTTTGCTTTTGTGAATTTGGAAAATCGCCAAACTTCACCTTGTATCAACCTTTTAACTATCATCTTATCTGCCAGCACTTTCAGATTCTATGATATCTATTTACTTCACCTTGGGTGTTTGGGTGAATTCCTTCTTGTATCACATCACTGACTGACCATGAGGGATGAGTTAATACACTGTCAACATAAGTGAAGTCCTGCTCAATTGGTGATTCGCCCTTCATGTTAGGCGATCAAGAATATTCACTTTGCACCTCTTTTTGTATTTTTGGTCATTCTTTCAAACTTCAGTCTCTGCCTCGTCCAATTGTATTCATAGCATCAAATCATCAACATTTGATTAGAAAAGGACAAAGTTAGGCATTGAGGACATCAATTATTGAGCTAAATAGACCTTACATGAGTCCAAATCTACCACTCATCAAAACCCCCAATTTAAACTTTTGTTTGTCATCAAGTAAATGAAGGACACAATAAGCTCAATAAAGTGTCTACAACAGAACCCAATGAGTGCTAACATGCAAGCGACGTGGAAATAGTACTCTCAATAGCATGTTATCCTACATAATGATCAAAAAGCTTCAAATGATGACTTGCTAGTCTCAACACAAGCTCAAGCTAACTTTAGCTTCTTGTCTAATGCAAAATAATGTTTGAACAAATGCATTCAAGTGCCCTGATATTATGAACGAGTCCATGCTCTCACAAATAAATTCAACAAAGGTAATAGGAATCAATGCAACTCTAACTGTATCAAAAGAGAAACACTCTCTCAAAAGAGAAACACATAAAATCTTTGCCCATAGGGTTGCCCAAACTTTCCAATCATCATACAACCTTGTTTATGTAAGATCTTTTAAACTTGTAATGCGACTATGGTTTATGGCATGGTCAATTTGGATTGGTGACTTATACCCTTTTCAAAGCATTGTTGCAATCATAATCACCTTTCTCAAGTTTGTTTTGCTCTTTTTCATTTAAAAACTCAAATCTTGACTTTCCACTCACATTATTTTGAATCCCCCTTTATTCCACTCACTCCTCTTTTTCATTTTTTCGATCAATTTCCATCACAATGATGATACAACACATAATTTTTTAACAAGGAGGGGTTCCTTGTGTTTGCAAAACTTTTGGATTTGACTCTCATTTCTTCTTCCATTTTGTAACACCCCATGGTTTAGTAGACCATCTAAGTCTAAGTTTGAGCGCTACTAGTCTTGACTAGAGTGCGTGAGTGAAGGCAAGGGGGCAAGGGCCAATGGAATATCCAAGGCTTCCCCAAGCTTTTCATGGCATTACCTTGGACCACGAGAGCCTTCACGGCTCGTGGGGCCACCCATGGTGGTGAGGTAGTGAGCGCCCCCGAAGGTTTTCCAAGTTAGCCCCCTCCACACGAGCCACTTCACAGCCCATGAAGGCCTAGATAGCTCGTGGGAGTGGCCATGGACATGCCTTCACTTCATGTAGACCAAGACACCACGGCCCTAGCCACTGACCAAGAACCACGGGCAGGACCACGGCTTGTTGAAGGGACCATGGCTCGTGGAGCCTACCGTGTTGCCTGGCACATGAGTTCCTAGTGAGAATTTTTTTGAGGATATTCCAAATTAGGTGGTTATTAAGTGTGGTCGTTTGGTATAGACTTAGTACACCTATATAAGCTATTTTAACTCACCATTCATGTCATTATTTCCCTAAACCCAAATTAAATCCCTAAAAGCTCTCTTCTCAAATATTTCTCTCTATCAAACTTGAATAAGAAGATAGAGCTTGAAGCTAGGACAAAGAACAAGACTCCATTGTTGCAAGATTTGTAAAGTTTTTATATCCAAGGTATGTTATCTTATTCATCCATGGAATCTTCCATCCATGGAGTCCCATAGAATTCCCCAATTCAAGTTAGGGTTTCTTCTTTGTTTTGGGTTCTGATGGATGTTGATCCAATTGAGTGAATATTGATTGTTTATGATTAAATTATTAGTGAATTATGATATTATGATGAAATTGAATATTTTCCATGGTTAAACCTAGTCTAATTGATAAAATTGAATAATGTGGGTTGATGCCTTGTGAAAGGGAAATTGAGTTTTCATAGATGATCTTCTAGACTTGATGACTTGCATAGTAATTGTTCAAGAATGGAAACATGTAGGCATGAATTGAATTAGAAAAATGTATATATGATGGATCATGACCAGTAATGATTGAGATTGATCCAGATACGTATGATTATTGTAAGAAGTTTAGCTATGAGAGTAGGGCTTGTAATTATGAATTTTGATCCCTAGGGCTTTGAGAGAAAAACCTAGTTGATGAATTATGTATGTTAAGGCTTTAAGAGTGAAGCTTACATTAAAATGGTAGACTATTAGATAGAATGGTTGTGGAAGGGCTTTACCCACCTAATCTACCTCATGAATGTTTTAATGCATAAATTGATAGAATCACATGAGTTATGATTATATCCATGTCTAATGTAGTCATTCTAGATGTGTTTATTTGATATGAGGTTTTACCTTGAAAGGGCAAATATGATATTATGCATCTTTTATGAAGGCTATGTCCATGTTATATGAACACTTTAAGAGTGAAGTGATTATGATTATGAGCTAGTTGTTGTGTTGTTGGGATATATCCTCATATGCATACCTATGTATGAATATGATATGATGTGAAAGATTTTCTCACGATATGACTATTCTATGGTTGAAAGGCTATTCTCACCTATTGAATCTGTAAGCTATAGTATGAGTTATGTTGGATTGAGTGTCAAGACATTCTTCTATAAATATGAATTTAAGTCAAGACTTAATATGAACTCAATGGAAATTATTCTTAGCACCAAGTGGATATGAATATGAGATGAAAGCTTATACGCTAGTTGAGTCTGGCTTCCCAATGAAAGCTTTTACCATAGCTGAGTTCGACTTTCCAAATAGTTTCCTTATACGTTAGTTGAGTCTTGGTTCCCAAAATTTGTATCTCATGAGATGGAAACATTCTACCTTAGTTGAGTCCAGGTTTCTAGTAGCAATCTCCTTATCCCATAACTATGTGCCCACATAGGTTACTTAGCCATTGGATCAACCTAAGCTAAGAGTATGATTCTACTTTAGGCAAGTAGAACAACCCCTTTTCTTTGTGGGGTAGACACCGGATTCCATGTTAGTCTCATATGGTCTATCTCGGTTAAGGCTAATTCCCAAAACAAGGATATGGTTATGAATTATGAATTATGGTTACTCAAGAAGTTGTACTTAACATGGATGGGATTATGGGATCTTATTTATGCATTGCAGAAGTATACTTTGAGGGTAGTTATGATATGTTCATTTTATGATATGATGATCTATGCTTATGACTTATGTTTATGATGAGTGCTTAGTTTGGAATGTATCTTTGAAGGCCTTCCAATGCATGTGTGACTAAAGGTGGATGTTCCCTTGTCCCTTATGATGAGCTAAATATTAGATCAAAGAGATGATCAATATGCATGATGACTTAAAGTGGTACTTAGTATGGGTGAGGTTATGGGGTCTTGTCCATACATTGCACAAGTATGACTTGAGGTTGCCAAGGTAGTGTTCCTGTTATATGAAGTATCTTTGGATTGGATTGTTGATATAGTGGCCTTCCATGATAGGTTTGACTAAAGGATTAAGTATGATGTATCTCCTATGTATATGGATTATGACTTATAAATGCTTACATTTTGTCGATGTTGGAGTTTATGCCTATGACTATGTTATTATCTCTTATACTTATGTCTTTTGTTGGCTAATGCTCTTGTTATGCTCTTATGATGTTATGCTAGCTAACATATTTTGTACATTTTGTACTAACGCATACTCTTGCCTACATTCTTATCAAATGTAGGGTCTGGCAGTCTTGAGTTCCATTCTTGTAGGTAGGTTTCTAATAAGCAAAGGAGTGGATGACTTGGTGAGTCCTCATAGCACCGAGGATGTGATAACCTTTCCCTTATGTTTTTCTTTTATGTTTTAAACTTTTGTATGGGCTGCGTCCCAAAGTTTTATTCAAAGCTGTACTGGATGGTTTGAGACAAAGTGTTATAAACTTCCACTTGTTTTTATAAAGACTTCGATTGTATGGAAAAAGTGTTAAAATTTCCGCTTCATTTCTATTATCTTATGTTATGATATGCTAAGGGGTTTGTATGAGACCCCTTTGGGGTTCAGTATGCCTTGTTATATCTAGGGGGTAGCCTTGGGTGGTGACATTTTTGCCCTTCACTCGACTATTATTCATTCTTCCTTTCCACACCCCAACTTAGGATTTTTGCCAAAGTTGGCTATTCAAAAATCTCAATGCTTCAAAAATGATTTTTAGTGAGAATGTAGCGATAATTTTTCTCAACAGGCTTCTTTTGGTTGTCAACAAATAAGTTAGGCCCAATTGGTGCCAACATGGATTCATACCCTCACAAGGTAGTCACAAAAGGGTTTACATATAATTTTGTTCCCTCATTGAACTTTCACCCAAGATCATGTTTCATGTCCCACATTCACAAATATTCACACAATTGGACTAATAAGGAAAATTTTAGGAATCCACATGAATTCTTTCACGTAAAACGTCACTGCAATTGGAACTTTAGAATACACTCATTTAGCACATCACGAAAGATCAAAAGGGTATGTGTGATGTTTATTACAAGGCTCAGATCAAAATGTATCTAGTCAACAAAAGATTCACAAATATCACTCAAAGGTGTAACCATATAAATTTTGTTCTTGAAACACCAATAATATGAAACATGCTCATTATGAGTACTATTCAAGACATCTATCTTGAAAAAATCGTTTCTCAACTTGTTATTAATGAAAAGTTCAAGCGTTTCACGATTCAAACTCATGGGGGGTTCGCAAAGGAGATTACGATAGAAGTAAAGAAAGAAACAATTTCCCAACAGATAGCTCTAATATAAACATTATAAAATGGGGATTATTAGAACGAGAGACCTCACCCCACCAAACAGGAGAATGCAGTGTCCTCAATGCATGACAATTGAAATAAAAGGATAAAGATAGAATCATCCCAAAATAAGCACATGTACTGGTCGCCAACTGGAATCGATGAGCCACCAAGTCGGCCCAGATCGCCTAGTAAGTCTCTAAGGGAGGACAATAAATTCTTCACCTTGGTGAGCAACATAAATATCACCCAAAGTGCATGGGTGAATCACATTTATTGCTTGAGCACCGCTGAAATTACCTGTGTGATGTCTGATTTTCGTGCCTAATTAACTATAATGTGGTGAGTTCACCCAATGACGCATGTGCATCACTTAAGAGGTGAGAAAATTACAGAAATATACAGTAATCCCCTAAAGTTGAACCTCCACAAGGTCGAACTCATTGGAGCTTCGCCTACTCAGTTCGGCGAATCACTGAACTACGCATTTCATCGCCTATAACTCCATATCTTCAGATGTGAACACCCACATTATTTGAAATGACTAATACATTGGTTGCCTCCCAAGAAGTGGGTGATTTAACGTCACCACACGATGTGGAAATGTTTTCCAAACATCTTCCGGATACAACATTTCAACAATTTGAACATCCTGACTTTCTCCAAATTATGCTTTCAATTTTGACCATAATTGTTAATCTCACACCTTTTGCGTCTTCAATTTTGATCGCTCCATTTCCATACATTTGTGCGACAGTGTGTGGACCAATCCATTTGGACTTAAGTTTCCTCGGAAGAGTATTAACATTGAATTGAATAATAGAATTAACTCTCCCACCATAGACTCACGGGGTAGGATCTTAGGATTATGCCACCGCATAAATTTATCCTTATATAGTGCTTTGCTTTTATGAGCTAGGGATTTTGACTCATTTAGGACTTAATATTTGGAGTTTGAGTGTCAATGTCTATTTTATGCTTTCAACTGATATTTAAATGCTAATTTTGAGAAAACATTGAAAAGGAGCGAAAAAGTTGAAAAAGATGCAGACAAGAAAGGCCGATGCTCTTCAAATCCAATCGGCGAGTCACCGAGTGGCCCTTCAGCTTGCCAAAAGTTCCTGCAGGCCAGCCTATGGACAAAACCAACTCGGCAATAGAAAGGGTAATTCGGCAGAGCGCCGACTAGATCGGTGATGGAAGCTTTGATCGCCTATAGTCACAGAAGGAAATTGTGGAAATACCAAGTCAAGAAGGTAATGTAAGCGAGCACTCAGCGAGTAACCAACTTGGTCGACAAAGCTTGACTTACTCCAGCGAGTGGCTCAAAAACTGAAAATCTAAAAGCGTATAAATGCGATTTCAAAGAGAGTTTTGGGGAGTTCTGAAATTTTGGAGAGTTCCTACTTTGTGTTTTTTATCCCTCACACTGTTCTTTATGTTTTAGATTAGATATTTAGGGTTGATTTAATTTTGAATTCAATTCAAGCTTTGAAGACTTGTGGATTGTATTCCAAGCTGATGGAAAACATAGTTGATAAGTCGTTCTTGATCTTTATGATGTGTGGCTAAAACCCCAATTCTTGGGGGTGTGATTATGTGATTGAATGCTTTAATTAGCTTATGGGTGTTAGTATTTACTTATTAAATTGTTTATTTGAAGTGCGTTCAATTAGTAGTTGAGTTTTCATTGATGAATTATAGTTGCAAATGCAGTTCTAGTCTAGCAATCTAAGCTTTCTTGAGAAAGAGGTTCAAGAGTTAAAGATATTAATTAATGATTGTAGTGATAGGGTTATTGTAGACTTAGCTTTAGAAAGTGGGTCTATATTCAATCCTACCAATCTATCTTGAAAGAGTAGATTCATTGAGGTATTAGGTTGTTTATATTTGTTATGCTTGTCGAGGCTTGAGAGAGCTCACTTGATTCATAATAGTTGATTGAGAAATGGCTTTTACACCTAAACCCTAGCCTTCCCACTAAGATTAAAAGACTGTTAGTAAGTGATAATCACCCATATAGCGAAATTGGCGTTCAATCGATCACACTCCCAAGGATCCCACACTACTTAATTACCCCCATGTGCTCATAGTTGTTAATTGTTTACTCTAATCCCCCAATTGACATTAATTATCTAATCACAGTCATATACTTTAATTGTTTCGAAAATGTCTACTTCTACAAACAATTAGAACATTCTTTCACTTCGTAATTGAATTGCTTACCGTACCACTACCTGTGGAATCGACCCCAACTCTTCATTGGGTTTATTCTTGATTGCGACTACCTACACTTCGAATTGGATGAAGTGTAGTTGAGTGTTACCAAAAATAGTGACGCTGTCGGGGAGTGGTGTTTAGAATTCTTTTAGTGAAGTTCTGTTGTGAAATGATTATTTGTAGTTGAATCAATTATTTTTTGTATTTTGATGGTGCTCTTGAACATGTGAAGAGATGAGTGTTAATGGGAGCAATTCTAGCCAACTTTGGCACAATGATGTCATTGGTAACTTGAATAATGTTAATGGAGATCAGTTGGGAAGTGTGGGTGCTATTCAATTGCCTCTGATTGTGGGCAATGCGGTGTTTCATGTGACTAGCACTATGTTGCATCAGTTACAAAAGAAGGGTCTATTTGGAGGTTTAGCTACTAAGGATCCATATCAGATTGCAAATGATATGTGTGGGCCATTTGTTTTCAAGAACATTTTTAAGTGTAGGCGATCACAATCTAGTATAAACTGAACGAAGAGTTGGGGTCGATCCCACAGGGTGTGATACGGTAAAGAATTCAATTACAAAGTGAAAGACATGTTCTAATCATTTGTATGAATAGAAATTATCAAAACCATTAAAGTAAATTTACGAGGTTGACAACTCGTGTCAAATAGGGTAAATAGGTTTGTCAACTAACAACTACTTAAATAGTGGAGTAATCAAGTAAAAAGGGATCCTTAGGGATGTGATAGAAAAGAGCAAAGGGCGGTTTGCCGATCAACTCGGCCAACCCGACTTACCTCACCTAATGGCCTTTCGTGGCTAATTTTTGGCAATTATAAATAGGATTCTGAACTATAAATTAATGAGTTTTTGAGAGCTTTCAAATTATAGAGTAGTTTCCTTTGAAAGTTTGAGAGTTTCTCAGTAGACTTGAAGGCTTTTTTAGACTGAATTTGTAGATTTGGCAAGTGGGATATTGATTTTCCTCAATTTGGGACATTGTAAAAGCTTGAAAAATCTTACCCATCATGGCTAATGTATTTGGTAATTGTTTTTATGTTTCTATTATGTGTGGCTAAAACCCCAATTCTTAGGGTGTGATTATGTGATTATAGGTTGAATTAGCTTATGGGTATTGCTTATTACTTATTTAAATGTTATATTGAAGTAGGTTTAATCATGAGCTATGGTTTTATCTATGAATTGTAGTTGTTAATGCAGTTCCTAATTTGTGTTCTTAGCTTGCTCGAGAGAGAGGTTTTAGAACCAAAGCTTTTGATTAATGATTTATGGGTATTGGGTTGATTTGGGTTCAACTCGAGAGAGTGAATCCTAAACCCAATCCTACCCATCTTGCTTGAGAGAGAAGATGTATTAAGGTTGTGGGTTATTCTAATGTGTTAAGCTTGTGGTGTTCGAGAGATATCACTTGAATTGAAGTAGTTGTTCGAGAGAAAACTATTTTCACTCATAGTCCAGCCTACCCACTGATATTTCGCTTTTCATTAGTAATTTCAATTACCCATAAAATGAAATTTGCCTATAATTGATCACATCCCGAGAATTTCTCTTTATATTGTTAATTTAGTTTCGTTTGACTGCTTTGCAATTAGCAATTGATAATTGCAAACCTAAACCTCCAATCTGACATTTATTGTCGCCCCCTTTGACTTGTTTGCATTTTTCTTTCGATAATTTCTATTTTATCGCTAATAAGATCACACTTGTACTTCTTGATTGAATTTGAATATGTACCACTCCCTGTGGGTTCGACCCCAACTTTTTGATTGGTGTTATGCTACTTAACGATCGTTTGTACCTAAAATTGGATGAGGTGTGCTTGAAACATTACTCAAAATGTCGCCGCTGCCGGGGAGTGGTGTTGTTTAAAATTCTTTTAGTGAAATTAAATTATGTTCTCTTTAGTTGTAATGGAATCTACTTACTTTATTTTTGGTTTGTGTTATTTATGTTGAACAGAGGAAGAGATGAGCGTAAACGGAAGTAATTGTAGCCAAGTGGGCCACCAATATGACATTGGGATCCTAAATGATGTCAATGACTCAAACGTCAATGACCCAATCCAAGTGGGTGGTGTTGGTGCCATTCGTTTACCTCTGGCTGAAGGAAACATTGTTTTCCACATCACAAGCACAATTCTTCAGCTCATACATTTGAAAGATTATTTAGGGGGTTGGCTCATGAGGATACCCATGAGCATGTCAAGAACTTCGTGGATGTCTGTGGACAGTTTTCATTTAAGAACATATCCCAAGAATTGATCTGTCTCAGGTTGTTTCCGTTCTCTTTGATGAGTGAAGCTACTAAGTGGTTGGATGAGTTACCGAGAGACTCCATCACCTCTTGGGATGAGCTAACTGCACCATTCCAAGTGAGATTATTTCCCCCATCGAAGATAATGACTCTAAGAGATGGCATTCAAGGTTTCAAATGCTTGGAAGGTGAGTCAATCCATGAGACATGGTTGAGATTTAAGAAGCTGGTGCTTCAGTGCCCAACTCATGGACTTCCAAATAATGTGATGCTGCACTATTATATATTATGTGAAGGGACCTGGTCAATTAACGTGTGATGGACTCTTAAAAGTTAGCAATATCTTTTTTTATAATCCAATAAAATGTACTGACTCTATGTTGTATTAAAATTATAATTTTTTAGGAATTTTTTTGAAGCAAATGTGAGTTTTCACCAAAAACAAGAAAGCTCAAGGGTACGTAAATACTACATTGCACCTAAATTTTATTAATTAGGAAGATGCATCTACTTCTTGTTGAAACTCGACAAAAAGAATATGTTTATCTTTTACTAACTTTATCTAACATACATAGTTATGAAATGTATGCCATTATTTCTATTAAAAAAATTTAGTTCCTAACTGTATTACAGCCAAACATTTCTCATTCCCAAAGAGTTATATTTTATCTATTTTGGGTGTATTTATTCGATAAAATTATATTATTTGACAAATTTGCTCTAATGTTAAGCTTGTGCCTTGTGGACTTGATTTTCGGAGGCCCTGGATCTATTCCCTTTAGCACTGTTTACACAAATCTTTGGTTTACAAGGCCATTCTATCCTCATGTGCACAACATGGATGGATTCCATGTAGCGAAGTTGAAAAAGATGAGCAATTGCATGGATGTTGCCACTACAATACCAAAAATGATCTTTAACATCAATTAATTAACAACAATCGCTTAATTTGCACCAATATATTTTCTCAGAGGTAATAAACACTATTTGTAAATATTTCACTATTTTGGAGATAATTAACACTCTTTGTAAATGTCCATAAAGTCTGTAAAGACATTTGTTCCAATGATAATTAACTAATTCCGATAAAAAATTTACCCCTTTTTAATAAAGTGCATATTTATTGCTACTAAATTTGTTTTTGTTGTAATGCGCACCAAGTCATTTGTTCAATCTGAGGAAATAAAAGATGCTAAAAGCATTGAGATCAATGAACAAGGATACTAAAAAGGATAATGACAACCACTCATATAAAAAAGGCACTATAAATGAGAATGGAAAATTGAAAGAGGAAGTAGTGGGTGATTAAAGAGGTAGAGGGATGTCCACAAGCATTCAGTTAAGAAGGGTTTTGGATAGGACATTGGTGTATGTTAGAAAATTAAGATTGTCTAGAAACTCCTAGATTGGAGATATTTAGTAGTAGATATGTTAGAAAAGTAAGTCTTTTGTCTAGAAACTCCTAGGTTGGAGATATTTGGTAGTATATATGTTAGAAAATTACGTTTTTCCTAAAAACTCTTAGATAGTAGATATTTTGTAGTAAAATATCTAGTCTTTATTTAAAATGAGTGGTGTTTAGTGAGCCACCTATGTACATAGTTTGGTATGAGATATTTTTCTTATTATGTGGTTGTAATTCTCCCACTTTATCTATAAATAGACCATATGTAATGAAACATCTAGTGAATAAAATAGAACTCAAGAAAACTTAAGCCTTCTTCTTCACTTTCAAATTTTTTCTAGCAATTTACCGCTACGATTTCCTACTCTTTACACCTTGTAGACCTGAAGTTCCTCTTCAATTTCGTTATAACATGGTATAAGAGCTTATTTCTTAAGGGATTTGAATCAAATTTTATTTTTTTTGCTCATCTACTTTTTGTCTTTTTTGAATTTTCTTGCTGAAAAAATTCATAGCACCTGAAAATCAACCAACGATAGGTCCTCTGACTTTTACCGGAGAGAATTATCACATATGGGCCATCAAAATGAAGGTGTATCTAAAGGCTCTCAACTTATGAGAAGTTGTTTAACTTGGAGAACCTGCAGTCCAGCCAATAAGAGTTAATGCAACTCTCGATGAAATTAAGAAGTATGATGAGTTGGTGACTACATCTCCACGAGCTCTCAACTGCATACATTCAAGTCTTACAGACGTGATGTTTACGAGGATTATGACTTGTGATACAGCCAAAGAGACTTGGGATAAGTTAAATGTGGAGTTTGAAGGAACAAGTAGAGTAAAGTCTATTAGACTCTTAGCATTGAAGATAGAGTTTAAGCTTTTGAAGATGAAAGACTCAGATAGTGTGAAAGAATACTCTTCATAGTTGATGGAGATTGTGAAACAGATAAGAATATTTGGTGAAACCTTTCTAGATCAGAAAGTTGTAGCGAAGACTTTGGTCAGCCTTCCAGACAAGTTTGAATAAAAAATCTTAGCTATTGAAGAGTCTTGTGACTTTACTACACTTACAATAGCCGAACTAATCTCCAAATTGCAGGTCCAAGAGCAACGGGTAACTATGAAAAGTGAAGGGATAGTAGAAGATGCCTTTCAAGCAAGGCATAAATTCAAACATCAAAAGGAAAGCAAAAAGTCTTGTTGGATAAATCTAGAGAGGTAAAATCTGGTGGAAACCAAGGCGATTTGTCAATAAAAGGAAAATTTGAACCTTGTGGCATTTGTAAGAAGACAAGACAAACCACTTAGAGAAGAATTGTTGGACGAATTCAAAGAGGTCTCTTAATTCAATGTAGATATTGTAAGAAGTATTGTCACATTGAGAAGTATTGTAGGAAAAAGCAAAAGCAAAGTGGCCAGTCTTCCCATCGGGTGAATTTTGTAAATGATCACCAAGTTGGAAAATCAGAGGAGGAGGTTTTTATGGCCTAGCACACATCACATATTAACCAATGTAAATGGTATGTTGATAGCGTGTGCACAAGGCACATGGCAATTGATGAAAATCTGTTTGTTACCTTGGACAGATCTGATAGAACCAAAGTGAAGCTTGGAAATAGCGCATTGGTGGAAGCTTGTGGTAGAGGGTCAATAAATTTTCCTACCGATGAAGGTAAGAAAATTATTAATGATGTTCTTTATGTGCCAAATTTGATTCAAAACTTGTCAAGTGCTGCTTAATTGCTTTATAAAAATTAGTATCTTAATTTTAAAGACAAACAATTTGTCATTCATGATACTAAAGGATGTGAAGTAGCTAAAATTAGCATGATTGACAATTCATTTCTAATTTCATTCTATTTAATTGATACTTTCTCTTTTAGTGTTGAATTGAGTGATACTTGGCTTTGGCGCAAAAGGTTCGGTCATTATAATCTTATCTCACTAGTGTATATGCAATCAAAGGGTATGGTGCTTGAAGTACCCAAAACTGACATGTGTAGAAATGTTTGTGAGTCATGTAAATTTGGTAAAATGCATAGACGATCCTTTCCTTAAGGAAGTTTTTGGAGGGATAAGGGAATGCTAGAATTGGTTCATAGAGATTTATGTGGACCAATGAGGACGGCTTCTTTGAGTGGGAACAAGTATTTTATTCTCTTTGTGGATGATCTGACTCGAATGACATGGGTCTACTTTCTTAGTAGCAAATATCAAGTGTTTTCTGTTTTCAAGAATTCAAAGTTATGGCAGAAAGGGAGAGTGGTTGTCAATTGAAGTATATTAGATCCGATAATGGAACTGAATATACTTCGTATCCGTTCAACATGTTTTGTAAAGATTTGGGTATCCAACAACAATTCATTGTTAGCTACACTCCACAACAGAACAAGGTTTCTGAGAGGAAGAATAGAATAGTGATGGAGATGTGAAGATGCATGTTGGCTGAAAAGAAGATGCCTAAATACTTTTTGGCTGATGAAGTCATTACCGCTGTCTATTTGCTAAATAGATTACCAACTAGAGCAGTCCAAGACATGGTATCAATCCGTCATCAAGACACTTGAACGTATTTGGTTCGGTATGCTATGCACATGTTCCTAATGCTAAAAGAGGCAAATTAGATACCAAAGTAGAATTGTGTGTTTTGTTGGGCTACAGTATAGTTGCAAAAGGATACAATGTGTACAATGTTAGTAGTAAGAAGGTGTTTGTTAGTAGAGATCTTGTAGTTGATGAGTGATGCTTATCGTAACCAACGACACTACTTCCGATTCAAGTGTCTCCGATCGTCGATAATATAGTAACCCAACCGAGGGTTGGGATAGTCCCAAGAGAGTGGTTTTGAGAATTTATAGAGAAATAAAATTTAGTTCTAACTAGTCGTAGCTAAAGATATGAACAATTAAAAATAATGTAAATTAAAGGGGGACACAAAAGTGTCAAATATCAATTTGGGGTTTTGTCATAAGTAAGCTAAAATTAGCGAAATCAATAGGAAAATCTTACAATGAGAGGGGGATTCTTGGGATGTGACTGGAATACGGGTTAATCTAAATTATTGGGTACATGCTTTCGATAGAGAATTTATAGAGTAATAGTGACTAGGCTAAGCTATACGTCGGAATAAATTCTCTCTCAAGAAACTTACCCCGTTTCAAATGGTTTCCTCTCGGACACCCACTTGTCACATGAAGACCAGCCTACGCCTTACCCCACTCACTCTCTCGAGTTGAGTGTTAGGATATGGGATTAGGGCTCATCCTCTCGGGCTGAACCTCATGTCGGCCCACTCCTTAGGCCATCACTCTAGCAGCCTTGGTTTCACGACCTCTCTCTTGAGCAAGCCGAAAACATATGGGTGGACTTGTATTTGCCTACAAGGAGTTGTGGTCCCGCTCGTGCTCACTATCCAGTTTCTAGGAACCACTAATCAACCCCTAAAATTCTAAGGCACCTTCACGATCCCTCCCACGATACGTCTAAGCCTTCACGAGCCGTGAAGTGGCTCGTGTGGAGGAGGCCAACTTGGGGCAGCCTTGGGGAGCCACTGCCTCACAACCACGAGTGGTTCCACGAGCTGTGGTGACCACCACAAGCCATGAAGGGTTTCGTGGGAAGGTAGGAACTGCATAGGGAGAGGTTGGCAGCCTTAGCCCTTTCCTATGCCTGTTGCCCTCAGAATTAGCCCTAGTTTAGTCTACTAGATTCCGTGGCGTTACAATATCTCCCCCTTGGGTACATTCGTCCTCAAATGGCACTCTAGACATCTCTTAAAGGAAACGACTCAAGACTAGCAGGCCACTATGCATGCATCAAATCTAAATTCACACCACCAAGGATGAAACATTAACTCCAAGCTAAACATACTCAATGCATCATATGGAAGGTAGGAACTACATATAACAACCCAAAATGCACGAAATTTCTACATTTCTCATGTTCAAGGAGGAACGATCATCTCCAAACTAAAAGCATGCTCAACACAATATCATGGAGCCTATATGCAATCTATACTCTTAGCATACATTCAAGGAGGAACTCTGAACACTAAGCTAAGACATGTTCATCAATTCATCTTGTGAAGTCTATAGTCAACTCATACTCAATGCACTACAATCATGGGGAAAATCAATCATATAAACTCATTTTCTTTCAAAGAACAAGTTTGTCATGATCATGCATAACAGAAGGAAATCATGGGAACATCTGAAACGCACATGACTTCAAACAAAGAACAAACCATGAGGAACTCATTATCTCAAGCTAAGGGGAGGAGTAGAAGGACAAAGAAGAGGATATCGGGAAATCTTAACGGCCTCAGCCTCCCAAGTAGCACCCTCAACTAAAACATTCCTCCATAACACTTTCTCGGGAGCAACTTCCTTGCTCCTTAATTCATATCTTGATGGTCTAGAATCTCAATCGGTACTTCTTCATAAGAGAGATTCTCATTAACTCCAAGCCCTTCTAAGGTAACTATGGTTGTCGGATCTGCAACACACTTCTTTAAGATAGACACATGGAAAAATGGATGCACTGATCCCAACTCATTAGGAAACTCTAGCTCATAAGCAACGTTACCAACACGTCTAAAAATTTGATATGGGCCTACATACCGGGGACTAAGATTCCCCTTTTTACCAAACCTCATTACACCCTTCATGGGTGAGAATTTCAAGTAAAACCAGATCATGAACATTAGAAAAATACATCGACCTTGCTATCTAAGCACACCATCTCCCCCTTGGGAGAAAGCCTAAACAAACTTTCTAAGCACCACTTCTTTCAACTCAACTAAGGTCAGATCAAGACATCACTAGCCTTTCACACCCGTCACATAAGACGATTCTAAACCATGGTGAAATATACTACTACTCTTTAGATGAATCTACTACCGTAACACATCAGGGTATGTCTAAACGCCTTATACATCAAATTCATAATGACCATATCAGGTTCTACAATCAATAGAGGCATACTAAAAGTGCAGCCATTTGATGTTAGCGTAATCAAGACAACTTTCGATGGAAGTGTCTACAATCGTACAATAGTTTAGTAAACCAACCAGGGGTTGGGATCGTTCCCAAGAGAGTGGGTTTGAGAACTAATAGGAAAATAAAATTTAGTTCTAATAAGTCGTAGCTAAAGACATTAATGATTAAAAACATTGTAAATTAAAGGGGGACAAAATAGTGTCAATTAACGATGGGGTTTATTTTCACAAGTAAGGAAAAATCGCAAAATAAATAAGGATTTCTAAGTAATGTGCGGGGATCCTTGGGATGTGACGGGAATATGGGTTAAGCTAGATTATTGGGTACATGATTTCGATAGAAGATTCATAGAATAATTGTGACTAGGTTAAACGTGAAGGGGGATAAGCCCTCTCTCTAGTAACTTACCCCGTTTCAAATGCGTTCCTCTCGGACACCCACTTGCTGCATGAAGACCAGCATACGGCTTAACCCACTCACTCTCCCGAGGTGAGTGTGTGGGAATGAGACTAGGATTCACTCTCTCGGGTAGAACCTCATGTCGACCCACTCCTATCTGCCATCAATTTAGTAGTTTTAGTTTTACGACCTCTCTCTTAAGCAAGCCGACAACACATAAATAAACATGTATTTGCAACTACAAATTCATTAAATTCATCCACAACTACTAAATGATATATCAGTTAAACTACGATTAAACTATTACCAAGCAAGACCCAACAATTTTCTTAACCCATATTCGCTAAATCATACCCCAAGAATTGGGGTTTTAGCCACACGTGTATAATAGATAGAAATTTATACCAAATTGAGCTTGCATTTAACTGGGTATGAAGATTTAAGTCTTAATACATGCCAGAATTGAAGAATCCAAGAAACTCAAATCCTAATCTTGAAGATGAAACCCTTTGGATCTTCAAGTCTTCAAAACCCTCACTAGCTTAGAGCAAAAATATCAACAAGTACTATTCTATATGAAAATTATAATAATTTTTTGACATTTAAAACTACAACTCTAACTAGTATTTATAGTTTTCACTGATTTTTGCTGCAACGGATCATTCGGCGTCGTTATTTGGAATTACCAATCAACTCGGCGATTCGCCCTTTGGTGTAGTTCATCGCCGTCTTGCAACAGCCTTCAGCATCGTCGTGCTCTGGGTCATTGGGCGACATGGTACTGCTTTGCTGAACTTCTCGGCGATGCGCCGACCGCTCCTTTTTTCCAACGACTTGATCCTTTCCTTCAGGGATCAGCACACTGGCACAAAAGGCGAAGTAAGACCCTTCAGCAACTCACCAAGTGGAGTCGGCGATCCTCAAGCTTCATTTCTTCGTTCTTTTCAGCCTTTTCGTTCCTTTTTGCAACGTAGTGTCTATGATTTCCTTCAAACTTCAAATACTTGAAAATTAAGGGTTTTTATCAAATATTCAGATAAAATAAGCATTTGAGGACACAATTAAAATGTAAACCTAAATGAGTCCAATTTGTGGAATCATCAACACACCCAACTTAAACTTTTGCTTGTCCCCAAGTAAAACTCAAGTTCAGCAGTTCAAGAACGATGTCTCAAACAGTGCTACACAAGACTCAATTATGAATGTACACAACAATACTCAATTTACTTATGCAAAGATCAATTGTGTACTCAAAGATTCAAGTTGTGACACACCATTACGAAACATTCTCAAGCTCGCAATACTTTCTTTAAATGCAAGTTTAAGATCAACAAAAGCCTTGATATGCCCTCACACAAATGATGATTCCATTTTCACATGCACAGGTATAATAAATTTAAAGTTCAGGAATCAGATACAACACTCACATTCACAAAGATGAACACAATGTGTTCTTTCACCCATAGGTTTGCCCATATTTTCCAATCAACATTTATTTCGACTTTCTCAAGATTACAAAGGTCTTAACAAGGCTTGTAATGGGACTGAGTGTAAAAGTATGGTCATTTAGGCTCAGTGACTTTTATCCTCTTGAAATGTGATGCTCTTAACACTTCCTTTCTTTTTCCATCATCATTTGAATTAGTGCATCATAGGTCATCCTATTATTCGCTTCCCATGGATTGTTCGGAACCCTATTTCTTTGGTACTTTATTCCACAACTTTCTCTTCTTCTTTTTTCTTGTTTTTTTATTATTTTCTAGTTAGGAACCCTATTTCTTTGGTACTTCATTCCACAACTTTCCCCATTTTTTTCTTCTTCTTTTTCCTTTTTTTTATATATATGGAAGGGTTCCATTTTTCTCAGCACCATGGGTTAAAGGAGACTTTTCTTGCACTTCTTGACTTTCCCTTTTCTTTTTCACCACACACCCAAATTAGGCTTTTGGCCTAAGTTGGCTACTCAATTAACCACAATTAAAGAGGATTATAGGTAATGGATTAAGAAAGGTCTAGTTTTCACCAAGTTTCTTCCAAAGAAGGGTAAGGCTCAAAGGGTGTTCAAGAGAGAATCACACGTTCACTAGGTAAGTGACAAAAGAGGTATATGTCATATTGGTTCACACTCTTCGAAGTTGCCTAAGATCATATCAAGAGAAAGTCTTACTTAGTCAACAAGACCAACAGGGTAAATTCTAGGTGTTGTCATGCATGGTTCCAGGTAATCTTATCACACAAGGCATCGACACTTAAGTTAAACAAGACCCCACAATTTTGCTAGTGTGCAACGGTCATCACAAGAGAATCGATTTGATAAATAGCTAAATCACAACGAGATGCAAAGAGTTCACATATTGTCCATGCAACTTCATTTGGCCTCATTGTAGCAGTTCATTCATGTTCGTTCGATTGTAAGCACTATTCAAGTCATCGGTATTGATCTAAACCGAGACTCAAATTTGCCAAGGAACAGCCACATTCAACAGCATATAAAGGGTGGCGAAAATGTGCGAAAAATGAAAAAAAATTCAGAAGTGTCAAAATCATTTTGCAATTTAAAAATTAAAGGAGCCACAAGCTCAAACATCCACAGAAAAGTAGTATTAACACAATTTTAAACAGAACAACCCAAATATATACACAAAATACAAACAAAAGTAGCACACAAAAAGGTGTGGGACTCACCCCACCACAAACAAAAGCATTTGTCCTCAAATGCAAATAAAAGTATCCAAAAGTAAAAGAATGTGAGACAGAGAGGGAGGTAAAGAAGGGATCATGTCTAAGAAGTCCCTCCATCTGCCAGGGCATCAGTGCCCGATGTGTCACTCTAGAATTTGATAATGGTCCCCGGAGCCTCTCCAGATGATTCAGTACCAGCTAACTTACTAAGACTATCCAAATCATGAGCCACTAGAAAGGAGTGGATAGTTGTGAATAATCCATGGATCCATGAGGGAATAATGGGGTCTCGGTGATTTGTGTTCTTGCTTGCACTGCGTTTCTTGCCCTCAATATCTGTTTTGGGAGGATCTATCGCCTTTGTATTTTTCTTGAAAATTTTTTCTCTTGTTTGTTGGGGTGACATATCTCTTCTAGCTACTTTCGGCCTAGCCATTTTTGCAAAGCTTTGAGATAAAGTTAGAAAGTATTCAGACAAAAGCAAGGCCGTATGTTTTCAGAATTACATCGCCAAAACATTTGGCGAAGCGCTTAGCTACTTAGGCGGTGCCCCAAGTGTAGCGCACAGAGATAATTTAGGGTGCAGACAAATGGCAAACAAGTAGTCTTTCCGTGAGGCGCAGAATGTGTTTGGTGACATTGTGTGTCTCGCCGAAAATTACAGAATTTAACATTACATATAGCATTAAAATAACGGCGCAATGGGGACATCAGGTGAAGCACCGAGTAGTTTGGTGAGCTCGACTTAACTCACCAAATGCCTCAACGTGCCTAGTTTCAACCCATCTTCTTGAATCCAACCCTGCACCCTCGAAAACAAAATTACAGCTTTCCCAACTCAAATTAAATTCAGACCCCGTGACTTTCATGCACAATCCCTTAAAATTTCATTCACGTTAAGGCACAATCTTCATAAATCAATTATTAATCTTAGCCAGGATAAGATTATCGAATCAACTGTAACACCCCTCAAAATGAAGTAGGATAAAGTAGAGCCTCACATGGGTCCTAAGCATTAATAACTTGTTAAAATAATGAAGAATAGCCTTTTTAGTAAATTTTAAAGAGTTTGGAAGTAAAACGTCAAGGGATGACCAAGACGTTCGGAAACTAGTCTTTTACGTGTTGGTGTGTTCTAGTATGTTGTTCATGTTTTTATGGGTTGTATGGAGTCTAAAATCAGTGGAGGTGACCCTAGTGTCTTAATAAATGTTTTTAGGGTCAAACCATTCAGGTATGACTCCCCGGCACCACCCTAAGGGTCCCAAGGAGGACCCCAACCTTTGGCCAAGCAAGCTGCCAAGGCAGATTGAGGTTGTTCTTGGAGGGAGTGGCTCCGCGTCGCGGACCTACTCCACCAATGGTCAAAAAGTGGCTCCGCATTGCGGAGACACCCCAGACTCTACTTTCTCGAATTTAATTGCCAAAAAACTTGTGGGAACACCTCCACGTCGCGAACTTGTTTCCCGATGAAATCTGCGAAAATAAAACTCAAGTTGGGACTTGTTGAAAAGTTCCATCTAAGTGAGGGGTAGTTTGGGTACTTTGGGTTATTATTATTTTAAGTGTTTTTAAGTATTTTAAAGGTATTAAAATATTTAAGAGGTGTTTTAGAATTCATTCTTCCAAAATCAAAACTCCAAAGTTCTTTCTCTCTCTAAAGTTCTCTCAAGTTTAAGGAAGAAGAAGGTGGAGAGCTAGGGTTTCAATTGAGGGTTCCCTTCCACCAAATTTCATTGAGATTTCATCAATTGAGGTATGGTGGCTCTTCATCTAGGACACATCTTCATCCTAGAGTTAATTTCGAAGGATTTTACAATGTTTTCAAAAAGTGACTAAAAGCTTGTTTTTCAATTCTATCAAGGGTTCTTGCATGAAAGTTATTTGAAACGTTTGGGTATGGATTAATTGATGTTTATTTGTGGTTTTTTAATGAAATACTCCATGACCTCTTGTCTTCTACAAAACCCTCAAATTTGATATGGAGTGGGTCTATTTCTATAAATTCAAAGTTGATGGAATTATGTGTAAAAGTGAATGGTATTGATATCTCTTGTGTTGTTTAATTTTATTTATGATTAATTGTTGATAATGGATGATTTAAGGGTGGTAAGCCTTATGGGTGAAGTATTGGTGATTCTGGCTATGGCTTTGGATCATGGTAAGAAGGCTTGAACTCTCTTTATTGAATTGTTTGTTGTTGGTAGGTTGGATCCACCTTTGGTGGAAGTGTTATATCTTATTGTTGTGTGGTATTATTGTGAATTTTAGCCATGAATGCATTTGTGAAGTTGTTGTATAATGTGGAAATATTGCATTATTGTGAATTGAGGCCACGAAGGGGCATTATATAAGTGTTATTACATTGTTGTATTATTATACACATATGAGGCTATATGAAAAGTCATATATGAAGCTATAATGTGAAGATGTTCTAATGGTATTAATGCGATATTGTATAAAGTGGTATTATACTAATGTGAAAGCATGTTTCTCTTGAAATGGTGATATGTGGTGATGATGGACTATGATGAGTCTCTATAAGATGATGTTGTAGCTCATATGCTAGACTTGAGTATCTTGTCTTCTGTCATGAAAAGGTTGATTATGTATATGAGTATATCAATGTTTGGTTGGGCTATGACTGAGTAATGGAGCTCTTCCTATAAATGCTAAAAGAGGAATTCTTGGTCAAGACTTGAATTGGTAGGACTTAAGCATAGTGCCTTTTCATGAGTCTAGCTTTCCTAAGTAAATGTATAACCTTGAAGGATGGGCCTTAGGGTAATGTTCCCTTCTTGAGTGAAATGATAGACTTAGAGATGGATGGAGCTGGAACGGTATGCAAATCCTTATCTAAGAAAGTCAAATGAGCTATCCTTATGAACCTAGATTGGCTATGACTAAAAAATGGGGCCTTTTTTAGGAATAGGTACTATGAGTTGGTTGAACTAGAAAAGGAACCCTCTCTAGTACATATGTGATTGAATACTCTGGAAACCAAGGCTAAGCAGCGAGTGGATGTGGTAAGGATGGTGGCCTAGTTGAGCATGAGATTAGGCACAATGAACATCCTTGGACATCTCTTAAACCATGTGCCAACATGGGTTGCCTTTAGTTCTACCCTTGGCAAGTAGAACAACCTCCACGGAGTAGGATAGACTCCGGATTCCATACCTTGCTAGAACGGTCTATGTCGGTTAAGGCCTATTTCCATCATATGGGATATGCACTCTAATATTGGATAGGTTCTACAACGTGTAGGTAGTAGTATGAGATGCTATCTACACATGGCACGAGTAGGCTTAAAAGATGCTAAAGTGAGTTCCCTAAGCCTTAGGGCTATTATGTGGTTGTCCCCTATATGCTTGTGTGTCTCCTAAATGGTTTTATAAAGAATGTTGACTCAGTATGTTATAATGTAATGATAAAACCCTTGTCTATGGTAACTCTTAGGAACACTTAGGTGTATATGAAGAGGTTTTATGGGCGGTCACTTCATTATTCACTTAAGTGTGGCTTAGGGTGACTTGAGATAGAGGCTTAAATGGTAATGAAGGACTTACTTTGCTATCTTTTTTAAGTATTGAGTTGTAAATGATGTGAATATGGTCTTATTTGTGAATGGTGACTTGAAATGTGGGTTTATGCTTGTGGTTGTAAAGGTTTGTTAAAGGTCTTAAAAGCATACATTCCTTGTAAATGTCCGTTGTGCATGTTTTCTTGCATGGTCGTCATACTTAGTACTTATTGTACTAATTCCATATTTCTCTATTGTTACAAGTGTAGGTGGTGGAAAGTGAAGAGATCTTTTTAGGAAGCTTGGGATATTTACTATTCTCAAGAAGCTTGGTATGTCCTTATATATTCGAGGACATAGTTGTTACCTTTCTAGTATTTCCACTTAGACATTGTATAAGACTTATATTTTGTTGTAAGGGCCGTGCCCCTAAGATGTTCTATTCGTGTCTAAGATGGTATATGAGACTTAGAAATTCTACTTCGTTACATTTGAAAGATTTTATGAGTATTATGAATTTGTTTTAAAAAATGTTTAAATTCCATATGGTTTTTTTATTACCGAATGCGATGAATGAATGCTAAGAGGCTTGTACTAGACCTCCGAGAGGTTGAGTATGCATGTTACGACTTGGGGTGCTCTCGGGTCATTACATCAACATAGGCAATCAAAATTCTAACTCTAAAAGAGAGAGCCATCACACACCATCAAAGTAATGTCACCGCATTTGAGTACAACTTTATCGCTCGAAAACCGACATAGGATTGCTGGTTAAAATGCTACTGAGATACTAGGCGGCAACACAATCCAAATCCAAGCACAATTTAATAACTAAAACATAACAGAGATGCAGCGATATTGAGAATAAAACTAGGTGCGAGTTTGCAAAGTTTAAAAATGAGGTAGAGCATAGGAAATTGAAACTTTTAAACCTTTGTCTTGAAAAATCGTCCACTTCTTGCCCATTCGGCAACATTAGTCGTGAGCGCCGAACCATTCGACGTCACGCCGAGCAGTCACCTTTCACTTCGAGTTTTACAGAATCCCCCAGTTAATGTGGGGATCCAAATGGTGATACAAATTGGGGTCGCCGAGCTGATCAGCGACTTGCCAAGACGGCCGAGTTTCACAGACCCCAAACCCAATCTGAGTTGGATCAAATGGCGGTGTGAGTCGGGTCGCCTAATACTTTGGTGACTCGCCAACCGATATTTCCCTCGCCAATCTCTTTCTTTCCAAATGCTTCCCACACTTCTTCCTTCACAATTAAAACACCATTATTTTATCAAAGCAACATAAAGCAGTAAAGGGTTTTTTGTTGCCTCCCAACCAGCGCCTTTGTTAACGTCATGGCAAGACGTGGGTTAACACCTAAACTTCACTTTTGGGGTTGGCCAAAACATCACTTGGCAACCCCCTGCTTTTTGTCGGATGGAGATGAGGCATTACATGACCCGTAAGGTTCTCGAGCAGCTGAATGGATCTGGAATGAGAACCAATCATCTGGTTCATCAATTTGAAGTTCTCTTTCACTTCTTCCAGCACCCTGTCATGTTCACTTACCTTGTTGAGAATGATTGAGAGCATTCCCTCAACATATTTACCCTCATTGTCCTTGGGCTTTCTTCGTTCATGAGGGGGAATGTATTTGTCCTTCCTTTTGCATTGGACTTCAATCTCCACTATCTTTGTGGCCAACTCATCTATCTGAGTCATTAGTGTAGCCATCATGAAGTCCTTCTGTACTTCTTGGTTTTCTTCAGCCATGTGATCAAATAGGTGGGCTGCTATCTCATAAGGCTGATGTGTAATACCACCCAGAATTAGTTGGTCAGGCAATGTTTTGTTTTCGGGACCAAGACTTCTGTAGATGAAGTCCATGAGGACTATATCAGGATTTTTATGAGTGGGGCATCGAATTAGAAGCTATTCAAACCTTGCCCATGCCTCATGAATCTGTTCACCTTCCAATTGTTTGAAGTTAGAATACGATTCCTCAACATCATTACTTCTAATGGAGGAAACTTCATTTGCTCACGAGTATTGCTTCAAATACTCAGTTCCTCTGTTTCAAAGCTCAAAAAAGCATAATACAAAACTAAAAATTAGGTAAGTAAACTATAACTAAAATGAACAACAATTCTACTAATCTAATAATTCCAAAGTAACACCACTCCCCAGCAACGACACCATTTCTGATGTTTGCGTAATCAAGACACAACTTCCGATGTAGGTGTGTACGATCGTACAATATTTTAGTAACCCAACCAAGGGTTGGGATCGTTCCCAAGAGAGTGGATTTGAGAATTAATAGAAAAATAAAATTTAGTTCTAACTAGTCGTAGCTAAAGACATCAAAAATTAAAAACATTGTAAATTAAATGGGGACACAAGAGTATCAATTAACAATGGGGGGTTGTGTCACAAGTAAGGAAAAATAGCAAAATAAATAAGGATTTCTAAGTAATGAGAGGGGATCCTTGGGATGTGATGGGAGTACGGGTTAAGCTAGATTATTGGGTACATGATTTCGATAGAAGATTCATAGAATAATTGTGACTAGGCTAAACTTTAAGGGGGATAAGCTCTCTCTCTAGTAACTTACCCCGTTTCAAATGCGTTCCTCTCGGACACCCACTTGCCGCATGAAGACCAGCATACGGCTTAACCCACTCACTCTCCCGAGCTGAGTGTGTGGGAATGCGACTAGGATTCACTCACTCGAGTTGAATCTCATATCGACCCACTCCCACCAGCCATTAATTTAGTAGTTTTAGTTTTACAACCTCTCTCTCGAGCAAGACGTAAACACATAAATAAACCTGTGTTTGAAACTACAAATTCATTAAATTCATCCACAACTACTAAACGAAATCATGATTAAACAACGACTAAACTATCAGCAAGCAAGACCCAACAATTATCTTAACCCATATTTGCTAAACCACACCCTAAGAATTGGGGGTTTTAGCCACACATGTATAAGAGATAGAAATTTATACCAAATTGAGCTGGCATTCAACTGGGTATGATGAATTAAGTCTTAATACAAGAAAAAATTGAAGTATCCAAGAGACCCAAATCCAAATCTTGAAGATGAAACCCTTTGGATCTTCAAGTCTTCAAAACTCTCACAATCTTAGAGAAAAAGTATCAAAAAGTACTATTCTATATGATAATTATAATAATTATTCGACACTTAAAACTACAACTCTAACTAGTATTTATCGTTTTCACTGATTTGTGTTGCAGAGGATCATTCGACGTCGTTAGTCGGAATCTCCGATCAACTCGGCGATACGCCTTTTGTTGTAGTTCATCACCGTCTTGCACCAGCCTATAGCATCATCATGCTCTGGGTCATTAAGCGACATGGTAATCCTTCACGGAACTTCTCGGTGATGCGCCGACTGCTCCCTTTTTGGGCTGACTTGATCCTTTCCTTCAGGACTCAGCACACTGGAATAAAGGCAAGTAAGACCCTTCGGCGACTCGCCAAGTGGACTCGGCGATCCTCATGCCTTCATTTCTTCGTTCTTTTCAGCCTTTTCGTTCCTTTTTGTGGCGTAGTGTCCATGCTTTCCTTCAAACTTTGAATACCTGAAACTTAAGGGTTTTCATCAGATATCGTGATAAAATAAGCATTTAAGGACACAATTTCTGTTAAAATGTAGCTCTAAATGAGTCCAATTTGTGGACTCATCACCAATCTCTACTAAGGATAACATAAAGGCTTAGCATATCAAGTCATACTAGTCACATAGCCATAATTGGCGTCACAAAAGACCAAGTAACACTGGGATCTACTAATCTATAAAACATCAAGTTGGAGAACATTTTTACATACCAGTAACTGCATTTGGAGGACACTCTTTTTCATTTCCTGGCTGAAGATCATAGAATCGGTTTTGGTTTTGAGAATTGGAAACTAAACCATTAGGAGGAGCTCGCTTGCCCTCTTTTCTATTATCCTTTTCCATTGGACAATCCATCATTTTTGACAACTTTCACCACAACTAAAGCAACCCTCTATGCCGGCTAAACACCTACACTCGTGTCTCTCTCCTAGCCTAGCACAAGTAGGCCATAGGGATTTACTACTAATTCCTTGTGGTTTATGTTTAGACACCCTATCTTCATTATTGAACCTGTGAGGATTTGAAGAACCTTGCTTGGAAAACCTTTGTCGATTCCTAGGATGACCATATCCATTGGGCCTTGCATGGGAGGAATTATCATCATCCATTATAGACCTATTTTTCTCCCTATATCTCCCTTTTATTTTCCCCTCTTCAATTTGTTGGGAATGAGTAATAAAATGGGAAATATCCATATCATGAAAAAGCATAGCAGTAGGATATTCTTTCACCACCAAATCGGACACTCCCAAAATGAACTTACTCATTATAGACCTAGAGTCAACCACTATAGATGGAGCACATTTTGACAGCTGAGTGAACCTCAAAGCATATTCCTTATTACTAATATTTTCTTTGTGAAGATTAATCAAATCAAGCACCAAAGCCTCTCTCATCTAAAGAGGGAAGAATTTGTCAAGAAAAGCATTTTCGAACTTTCCTGACTCTATGGGACCTATTTCCATCGGTCTTGCTTCTTTCCATTGGTTTAACCAAACCTAAGCAACCACCTAAAGTTGGTAATGGGCATGTTCCGCCTTCTCGACCGGAGTAACTCCCATAATATCCAACAACTTATGGATCTCATCTATAAATTGTTGTGTATCTTCCTGACCCTTTGAACCATAAAATTCCGGAGGGTTCATCCTAGTAAAGTCCCTCACTCTTGATGCCGCCATACCCACAGTTGGGTTCACGGGAACTACAACCTCCCCATTGGCTTGGGCCCTCATGACTTGGGCCAACACTTGAACTCCATGCTCAACTACGCATTAGTCACTTGCTCGGCCAAAAGGGCGATCGAAGCTTAAGAATGAGCTTGGGGAGGAACTTCTTGATCCACATTGTCTTCCTCATTCCTTCTAGCATTAGCCCTTCTAGTAGTAATATCATGTAGACCATCGGGTAAGGATTAGGAGAAATAAATTATAGAGTTAAAATCTATGGCACAACATAGAGTAATGAAGAACTGAGATTTCCTAAGAATCTAGTAGCCTCTGATTCATAAATGTGGTGCGCTTCAGACTAATGAACAAGACTATACTTTACGTGGTTTTGAGACATCCTAGGACCATTCTAAACCTTGATCTCTGATTACCATGTTTGTCATGACCCTATATATGTAACAAGGCATACAAGACCACGAGAGGCGATAAAAGAAATGAGCGGCAATTTAAAACATTTTTCAATAACAATCAAAGTCCTTATAAAACGAGCGGACGTCTATTACACTTGTCTCAAACCATCAAATACAAGGAAGTTTTTGGGACACAACCCATATAATAGTTCAAAACAAAAAAATGAAAACCATAAGGAAATGGTGGTCAAATCCTCGAATGCTATGAGAACTCACTAAAGCTTCAAATTTTCCTCTACTATGATCCTAGCCACGAGAATGGAAGTCAATATCGCCTGACTTAAAATTTGGATAAGAAATGTAGGCAAGCGTATGCGTTAGTACAAAGATGTAAATATGATAGGTTGCACAAACATCAACATAGGCATAACATAAGCGTTAGTCAACATAAGACACAATCCATAAGCATAAGAGATAACAACATAACTCATAGGCGTAATCAATGAACATAGATCATCATAATGTAAGAGGAACACTTTTCAAGTAACCTCAACTTATTCTTAGTTAGGACTTGGGTAATCCACCTCTTGTAAAACATATCAAGGAAGGAAACTCAAGCCACAATCCAAGCTAACCTATCATCAGACAAGTAAATCTCATACTAAAACATTCTTACAATACTTCCTTGAAGTAACCTTGTTTCATCACAACTATGCTACTTTGATTAGGGACTAGTCTCTCTTTAGCTATTTCTACTATTCATGGTAAAGTACTTCTTTACTAGTCCAAGACGAGTCATTACCCATGAATGGTTACTATTTACCAATTCAAGGCTATCAAGGAAAAACACCTCATTATTCTAGACCAAACTATCATAGAAGGAATCCTCTCCTGCAAGTCTAAGCTACTCAAGGAAGGGTACTTTTGCTCAATCCAAGCTACCAATGAAATTATTTGGCCTGACCAAGTCATGCTATCATGCAAGCATCCTCTCATGCTAGTTCAAGCTAACCATTGGAAAGGTTCTATTTCTCAATCCAAGTCTATCTATGAGATGTACTAACTCAAGCTACCAAGCATGGTCTTGTCTTACCAAGTCAAGTTATTCATGAAACAAGTATCTTCTTATGCTAATTCAAGCTAAGTCTTATCTATCAGAGTTCATAGATTCTTTGATTCATTTTAGGTTAGCAAGCCTTTCAACCTAGAATCTTTCAATGTGAGAAAACCTTTTGCATTCATGAATTCATACATTCATAGTATAGATCATGTGGGTAAATCCTTCCACAACAATTTGATCTACTAATCAACATTCATCATATAAGATTCGGTCTAAAATCCCTACTAATCATCATTCATCATACATGCCCTAGTCTCAAGACAATTCTAATCTCAAAGCTAACAAGTCATAACTCGTCATGTAAACTTTAATATCAATCAATTCATATCTATTTGCTTTAATATCAAGCAATTAATGTCTATATGATTTACTCTAAATCAATCTACAATGTATCTCTTCAATCCTAGAAGATTACCTCTAAATCCTCAATTTCCCCTTTCATGGCATAAAACCCACTTACATCAATTTCATCTCTCAAGACATGGGTTAGGCATTGGTACATGTAAATTCATCCTAAAAACATATAATTCAATCAATTCAATTATAAACAATCATAATCCACTCACTTAGATCAAAACTCATAACATTAAAAGAAACCCTAACTATAATTGGGGAATTCTTCTTCTAAGTTGGGGAAATCATGGGGACTCCATATATGAAAGGATTATATGGATAAAAAACCATCATACCTTGATTAAAAAGCCCACAAATTCTTGAGGATTGGAGATTTGACCTTGATCCTAGCATGAACTCTTTCTTCTTCTTCAAGTTCAAGAGAGAGAATTATTTGAGAGAAGAGCTTTGGGTTTTCTTTTGGGGTCTTGGAAATAATTAATTTAATGGTGAGTTTAAAGGGTTAAAATCACTTATATAGGTGTACTAATATTGAGGAAACGACCTAGCTTTATTTTAATTAAAATAGGAAAGCTCCATTTTACCTTTCCCTTGGCAGTGTAATGCCTCCTCCTCACGAAGGGCTCCACGAGCCGTGGTACCTCTCATGGTCACTATCCATGGGCTAGGCAGCCACTCCTTAGCCCCTAATAGTGTAAGGGACCTTCACGAGCCCTCCCACGATCTGTCAAACCCTTCACGAGCCGTAAAGTGGCTCGTGTGAAGGAGGCCAACTTGGTGCAGCCTTAGGGAGCCACTGCCTCACCACCAAGACTGGTCCCATGAGTCGTGGTGACCACCATGGGCCATGAAGGCTCTCGTGGGAAGGTGGGCAGTGCATAGGAAAAGTTGGGCAGCCCTAGCTCTCTCCCTTGGCTCTTTCCCTCTTCATAGGCTTATTGCCCTCACACTTAGCCCTAGCTTGGTTTACTAGAATCCGAGGCTTTACAACAGTAAGATTTCTAGTCGCTCTAGCAGCACAAAATGTGGAAAATTTTCAATTCGGATGTCAAATCTGCATTTGTCAATGGATTGCTTGAGGAAGACATTTATGTCAAACAACCTGAAGGTTTTACAGTTGCAGATGAAGAAGACAATGTGTAGAAGCTTAAAACAGATCTCTATGGTTTTAAACAAGCTACAAGAGCTTGGTATAGTAGGCTGGATACTTATTTATTGTCTCAAGGTTTTAACAGCAGCCTAACTAAGCCTACTTTGTACTTCAAAAGGCAAGCGAATGGGATGTTGATTATGATGTCAGTTTATGTCAATAATTTGAAGATTACACATGAAAATCCTCTTTCGGTTCAAGATGTTTAAAATGAAATGTTAAATGTTTTTGAGAAATCCGATCTAGGAGAAACAAATCTCAGGAATAGAGATATCTTAATCTTGGGAAGGAATTTTCTTGTCCCAAAAGAGGTATGACTTGAATATGTTAAAAAGTTTCAAGCTTTTGCAAACCTGTTGCAACTCCACTTGTTGGGAATAAAAAATTAATGAAGGATGATGGCGAAGAGAGGCCATATCCAAAAGTTTATAGAAGTCTTATTGGAAGACTATTGTATCTAACAACTTCTAGTCCATACATAATGTTAGTTTTCAGTTTGTTATCTCGATATATGTAAAGTCCCAACACTAAGCATTTTGGAGCCGCTAAAAAGGTGTTTAGGTACATTAGAGGGATGATTAATTATTGAATTTGGTATAGAAATGTGGAGAATTGAGCTCTTATTGGCTATTTAGATAGTGATTGGGGTGGATGTTTGGATTATTACATAAGAACTTTTGCTTACCGTTTTTCGTTCGGTTCAGGTATTTTTTCTTGAAGCACAAAGAATCAAGATATTCTAGCACAATCTTCACTAAAAGCCGAATATGTGGTTTCATCATCTGCTACAAATCAAGCAATTTGGTTAAGAAAGATCTTTTTGGAATTGAATTTGTTGCCAAAAGAACCAATAGTGATCTATGTGGACAATAAATAAGCCATTGCGATGGCTGAAAATCCAGGGCAACATGGAAGAACAATACATATCAACATAAGTTTTCATGCTTTAAGAGATGTTGAGAAGAATGGTGAGGCTAAGTTGGTGCATTGCATCAGTGAAGATTAGCATGCTGATATTCTGACCAAGCCTCTTTCCACTAAGAAGTTTGAGTTTCAAAGGTTGTTGCAAGGAGTTTCAATGAAAAATCTTAAGGAGGAGCGTTAGAAAATTAAGATTTGTCTAGAAACTCATAGATTGCAGATATTTAGTAGTAGTTATGTAAGAAAAGTATGTTTTTGTCTAGAAACTCCTAGGTTAGAGATATTTTGTAGTAGATATGTTAGAAAATTATGTTTTTTCTAGAAACTCCGAGATACTACATATTTTTAGTAAGATATCTAGTCTTGATATAAAATGAGTGGTGGTTAGTGAGCCACATTTGTAAATAGTTTGGTGTGACATATTTTGCTTATTATGTGGTTGTAAATTTCACACATTATCTATAAATAGACCATATGTAATGAAACATCTGATTAATAAAATAGAACTCAAGAAAACATAAGCCTTCTTCTTCACTTTCAGATTTTTTCTAGCAATTTACATCTGCGACTTCCTATACGTTAACCTTGTAGACCTAAACTTTTTCTTCCTTTTTCTTGTAACAGTGTTACTAAAAATGGGAAGGCAGAAAACCAATTGATGGCAGCAAAAAGGAAAGAAATGAAGAAACCCTTGCTAGAGAGGCAATTGTGAAAACTAGGGAAGAGAAGAAGAAACTATTAGGGAAGAAACATAAAAATCCATAATGGAGAACAAATGAAGTCTAATGATACATTGACGATATTTCACAAAAACAGAGATATATTTTGGTGATGTTGTCAAGCTTACCACACATATTATTAGTAGCTGCCAGATGTAATATTTTGGTTGTTGGTTGATGACTTTGAGATGAAGAGGGTTGGTGCTCGTTTATGGTTACCATGGCGAAAAAAAGAGGCGAGGGGAAAACTAAAGAGGCGAGGGGATAATACAACACTTTTCTGTAGTTACTAAGAATAATAGTTTGCAATATAGACGGATGCCTAGAAGTTATCATCTTAACAGAACAATCCCATTAAATTGTGCTAACATTTTGCATTGAAAGAATGGGATTGTTAGAAGTGCAAAGCTTTTACCTTTCATTTCTACATCAATTACTTGCCTTGGAAGCATTTTTTACCTAGAGAAGGTATTTTACAATTCTTAGAAATAGTTTGCACTGTTCCAAAATAGTGGTACTCATTTAACGTTCACTAGTTGTTGACTATGATCATCTCATGCAGCATATTTTAAAGGGGTGGTTTATCTTTTGTTACTCCTTCGATCCTTGAATTCTGTTTTAGTAGCTCATCCAGTATCTTGAATAAGTTTTCTTGTGTTTAATCTGACTGTCATTTTGTATATTTGCTTACCCCCATCCTATTTTTTATGGTTCCTAAGTAGACTTATTTGTGAAATAGGTGGGGTTGTCCTTCTAGCAAATTCCCGTGGAAATACTTAGCAAAAGAGATATGTTATTTACATCAGGGAAAGGTTAATGTTTACCCTGATGGCTCTAATCAGACATTTGAGATAGGCGTAGGCAACTTGGTTGAGTTCCCCAAAAAAATGAGCTGCACTTGGGATGTCTGAAGAAGTGTACAAGCATTACAAATTTGAGTAAATGAGTTCAATCACCAGAGCCTTCTTATTTATTGGAATTTCTCCCTTCACCAGATTAGTGTGACGCTATTGTGATTTCTACATTTCACTATTAAGAGTTTGGATATGGTTGAGGTTTATGTACTAATTGGTTGTATGCCTTAGTGAGATAGCTTTTGGCTATTAGCTAACCTCTTTACCATTGTTTCATTCCACAACTATCTTTCAACTACTATAGTAACATTACTTGGATATGTAATAAAGTAAGACCTGGTAAAATTTGCATGGTAAAGTTGGCAAATGAAGAAGCATTATCAGTCCGTAGTAGAAAGAAGATATACTATAATTTTTTATTTGTTTTTTAAAATTTATTATTATATCATTAATCTAAGAAAATTAGTTCGTTTAATTTTATCACTGATTTTGTTTTTTAAACATATTAGGATTGACAAGTATTTTTGTTGATAACTAACAGCTTTATCTTCTTTACAAAGCCATAACTACCAATCATTGATTGTTATCACATTTTGAAAAATAACTATACTAGACTAATCCTCTACAAGTGTTTATACTAAAATATCAGTTGTTGTATCTTAGCTTTAATATTTATTGGGGATCTCACATTATTCACATACGCTATCTCCTTTGCTATTACAATGCACAGCTTATGTTTGTCTTCAAATGTTCTCTGATTTCTTTCCATCCACACTGCATGAATAAATTCAGTGTACACCAGTCTGAGGAGCTGAGCATTATGTGTCTTGCCTTTTCTGTTCTAAATAATCTACTCAGAATGTTGTTCCCATGTTGTAGCCTGATATGTTCATATGTTCATTCAGTTTAATAGTCTATGGAACATTGTCACGACCCAGGGGTACCCCCTAGATGTGACACGACGTACAAGACTCCGAGAAGTCTCATAGAAGCCCTTAGCATATCTTAACATAAGTTAATAGAAAAGTAAGGAAATTTTTAAACTTTATCCATACAATCGAAGTCTTCATAAAAGCAAGCGGAAGTCTTACTACACTTTGTCTCAAACTATCTAAACTTCACTTAAATAAAACTTTGGCACGCAGCCCATACAAAAGTCTAAAACATAACAAAAATACATAAAGGAAATGGTGGCTTTATCCTCGATGATATGAGGACTCACCAGTCTACAAATTCTTGCTCCTTCTAAGAACCTAGCCTGAAAGATAGAACTCAAGCTCACCGCACCCTATATTTGATAATAATGTAGGAAAGAGTATGTGTTAGTACAAAATGTATTAAATATGTTAGCTAGCACTAAATCATAAGAGCATCTCAAAATGGTTAGTCAACATGAGACATAAGCATAAGAGACAATAACATAGTCATAAGCATTATCTCTAACATAAGCATCATGTAAGCATAAGTCAACATAAGACATAATTCTTGAGCATAGGAGATACATCATGTTCATGACATAGTCTACACTTGGACCTCATATCATATGAGCACTATACTCCTAAGTACCCTCAAAGCATACTTGTGACATGCATGAATGGCATCCCATAATACCATTCACACTAAGCATGACCTTGAAGTCACCATATTCATTCTTGCCATTCATTTGTCTCATCCTTAAGCCACTTCATATAGACAAGAAAACTATAATTGTTGGTCAACATATCATAGAAGGCAACTATAGCAACACTTCAAGCTAAGCATACATCATATAAGAGAACCATTCATAAGTAGCTTTAAGTTATAATTGTCCAATGCATGAATGGCATCCCATAATACCATTCATACTAGTACTACTTTAGGCTATCATACATACTCACTAATTGGGGACAAGTCCCTCTTTACTATTTGCCATATTCATTCGGGGCACTTTTCTATTTAGTAAAAGCAAGTCAACACACATGAATGAATTCTATTTATCAATTCAAGGCTACAAAGGCATAGCGCCCTACTAAGCTAGACCAATCTACCATGGCCAACATTCTAACATACAAGTCCAAGCTATACAAGGAAGGGCAAAATGTTCCATTCTAGACACCATGAAAGCATCCCGTGATGCGAATGCAAGCTACCCTTAGGAAAGTTTGATTTCTCAATCCTAAGCTACCATGGAATGGTCTTGTCCTAACCAAGTCAAGTTACCATGAAGGCATCCTATGATGCAAGTTCAAGCTACACTTAGGAGAGTATGTATCCTCAATCCTAGGCTACCATGAGATCTACTATCTCAAGCTACCATGAACAACATGCTAACCTACAAGTCCAAGCTATACAAGGAATGGCACAATGTTCCATCCTAGCTATATGCAAGTATCTAGGAGATGCTTCTCAAGCATGTCTTAGTTCATAAGATATGGAGATTGCTACTAGAAACCTTAACTCAAATATGTGAAGGCTCTTATATCATGAGACCTAACTTTGGGAAAACCCGCGCTGTACTAGGTAAGAGTTCCCCCTTTAACTTGGATAGTCCTCACATCAACAAGGTGTGGATCTCCTTTCTTCTTGGAGTTCGGACCCTATCTTGTGTGACACTCCATCTCATTGTCAATATCCACTTGGAGCCAAGCATACACCCCAAGGTTTACTTGTTAAGCCTTTCTTAACCCTCAGATATCATTGAATGATGTCCTTCACAATCCAACCATTCTCAAATGATTCTATCACTTTCATCTATCAAGCATTCATAAGGTAGGTTAGGTGAGTATAGTCCTTTCACCACAATCCAACCTATTAGACTTCAATTATGTTCTTGACTTTACTCTTAAATCCTTAACATTAATAGTTGATCACCTTAGCTTCAACCGAAAGCCCTAACTATCATGATCACAACCTTACTCTAAAGGTTTCTTTCCTAATCTATTCTTTATACCTATATATCAAGGTAATTTGATCACATCTATTATTACTAGGTGATTCTAGTCTTAATTGATCATGAACGTTTCATTATAGCTTTACAAGTCAAGATCAATCATATACAATAGAGTCTAGTTCAATACATGATTATATAATCCTAACTTTGATCAATTACGACACATAACATTGAATTAGGAAGATCACATATGAACCTTCAACTTTGCCTCTTATGGCAAAAAACAACGAAGACCACATTCATCAATTTAGATTAGGGTTTGATACGCTCAAATTACACCTCCTTACAGAAGTATAAGTGTCACGACCCAAGCCTAGGGCCTAGACGTGACATGGCGAATGAGGAACCCAAAGGAACCCCAAACAAGCCTCTCAAACTTGTCATCACACTTCATCGGTCGCGGAAGTACATTCAACATTAATTAACGGGAAATAGGGACTAAGGGCAAACCATTTCAAAATGATATCATAGAATAAGAGTCAAGCTCATTTACAAAATACTTGTCCAACGCACACCTCTACATACATAGATAGGACGGGGCCATGACATTCTACCGGCTCCCCTCATAGTCAAAATACAATTACAAGCTAAAGTCTCAAAACATAGGAGTAGGAAACATAACACAGCCCTCGAATCATTGAGGACTCACCAACAAACTCGGATAAGCGTCGTACTAGCCACGTGAATGGAGAGAAGGATCAAGAGTAGCTCCGGTCCCTACATGGTGACATCATGTAGGCAAAATATGCGTTAGTACTTGGAATGTACTAAGTATGCGGGGTGCAACACAACAATAAACAAGGACACAATCGAAATACAAGAAATAGTTTCATAGGCATTATGAATAACAATATGAGGATGCATGATCAAAGTGAAGTCAAAACATGTTTAAGTAACTCTATACTAATAGTAGATATCATATGTGTATGCATGATCCAACCAATCTATAACCCCAACTTAGGATGGGGGATGCCGTTCACACCCGGACACCCTGGTGGCAAGGTATAAACCCCTCACATGGTTGATGTTGGTCACACCCCAAGCATCCTAGGTGGTGAGATATAAACCTCTCACATGGTTGATGTTGGTCACACCCCAAGCATCCTAGGTGGTGAGATATAAACCTCTCACATGGTTGATGTTGGTCACACCCCAAGCATCCTAGGTGGTGAGATATAAACCTCTCACATGGTTGATGTTGGTCACACCCCAAGCATCCTAGGTGGTGAGATATAAACCTCTCACATGGTTGATGTTGGTCACACCCCAAGCATCCTAGGTGGTGAGATATAAACCTCTCACATGGTTGATGTTGGTCACACCCCAAGCATCCTAGGTGGTGAGATATAAACCTCTCACATGGTTGATGTTGGTCACACCCCAAGCATCCTAGGTGGTGAGATATAAACCTCTCACATGGTTGATGTTGGTCACACCCCAAGCATCCTAGGTGGTGAGATATAAACCTCTCACATGGTTGATGTTGGTCACACCCCAAGCATCCTAGGTGGTGAGATATAAACCTCTCACATGGTTGATGTTGGTCACACCCCAAGCATCCTAGGTGGTGAGATATAAACCTCTCACATGGTTGATGTTGGTCACACCCCAAGCATCCTAGGTGGTGAGATATAAACCTCTCACATGGTTGATGTTGGTCACACCCCAAGCATCCTAGGTGGTGAGATATAAACCTCTCACATGGTTGATGTTGGTCACACCCCAAGCATCCTAGGTGGTGAGATATAAACCTCTCACATGGTTGATGTTGGTCACACCCCAAGCATCCTAGGTGGTGAGATATAAACCTCTCACATGGTTGATGTTGGTCACACCCCAAGCATCCTAGGTGGTGAGATATAAACCTCTCACATGGTTGATGTTGGTCACACCCCAAGCATCCTAGGTGGTGAGATATAAACCTCTCACATGGTTGATGTTGGTCACACCCCAAGCATCCTAGGTGGTGAGATATAAACCTCTCACATGGTTGATGTTGGTCACACCCCAAGCATCCTAGGTGGTGAGATATAAACCTCTCACATGGTTGATGTTGGTCACACCCCAAGCATCCTAGGTGGTGAGATATAAACCTCTCACATGGTTGTCCGGTTCTTTTCCCCCGGACCGGGCATGGTCATGCAACACTTTATATAGAAAATTCCCATTAGGCTCTAATGCAATCTCACGTATGGAATGAACATATACACAAGCTTAGTTTGTCATCAACACATCTCTGGATTTCCATACATCTCATAACTCAAGCTTTAAAGCATCGATTCATCAATTCTCCATAGTTGGACATTTTGTCAAACACCTTGAAGGCATGTAATGGAATCAAAGAGCATGGAAAATAGGGTAGTAATTATGCAGCCAAACCAGTGAACAACCTACAACAACACCTTTTTAACACCCACAATACCACATGAAAATCTCCACATCCATTCCAAATTTAGGTTCAAGTTCTAGGGTCACAACATGCTCAAAACAATCACTTTTCATGTTTAAAATTCAATGTGCAGGAAATTATTACAAAGAACAAGACTAATTTATGAATCTTAACTTAAACCATGAATTAGTGAGTAGAATAGAGTCTAGGCACTATGGGTGGAAGGACCCATGAGTTCAACACCACATACCTTGAGTTTTTATGAAGGTCTTGAGAGTGTCTTCAATGGAAGCTTGGAACTTGGAGCAAGAGTCTCTTCAATCTTGAGGAAGGTTTTGGATTAGGGTTCTTGAGAGAACTTGAGAGAAAATGTGTCTAAGTATGGGAGAGGTGTTTTGGGAAATGTTTTAGAGATGGGAATTGAACTAATGGTATATAGGAAATAACATATGCCCTTTGGAAAAATGGTCCAACACTTAGAAAAAAAAAATGAGGCGGGTGAACAGTAAAAACGCTCACTGGAAATTGCCTTTCCTGCCGGACAGATTTTACGAAAATGGGCATAACTTCTTCGTCCGAACTCCGAATGAGGTGAAACGAAGTGCGTTAGGTAGCTAACTCAAAGGGCTTTCCATGGATATGTTATTGGCCACCCAATAATTTGTGTGCTAGGAGATATGACCCTCCAAAGTAGACCCTCGAAAAAGGCTTCACTTGGAAATTTCGGATTTTGATACGGTTGCTCTAAAATTTGGGTTAGACCCATTTCCCACTCAATTTGACCCCCTAAACAAGAATATGAAGTCGGATTTTCGAAAAACGAAACGGATTTTTTTATATATAGCTAAACAAGTTTCCGGTAACTTCCGAAGCACATTTTTAAGAACTTTTTGGGTCAAATTCAAATATAATCATTTCATTAAGTTCTCGACTCCAAACTCACATGTGAGGCTCTAGTTTCACTAGTTCGTTTTTAGGGTCGTTACAAGAACCCATGTACTACCACACGAGAGCATTCCCAACTCCCCAAAACCCAACTAAAAGATAGCTACATTCCTATCACTCAGTGGCGAATTTAGAGCCAAAAAATAGGGCACTGGCACCCATGTTTTTTTTTGCAATGTCCTTCTTCATACCGCCCCACCAATACACATCCCTCAAGTCTCTATACATCTTTGTTGACCCCGGATGAATAGAATAAAAAGAATT
>NW_006238980.1:1392004-1397710 GCF_000226075.1 Solanum tuberosum | reverse complement strand
AATGTCCATGGACTATAGCACACGAAAATCAGCAAAATTGGGGTTTTCCTGCTCTGTGGCACATTTGACCTTCAAAATGGGACGTTTTTGTCACGACCCAAGCCTAGGGCCTAGACGTGACATGGCGAATGAGGAACCCGAAGGAACCCCAAACAAGCCTCTCAAACTTGTCATCACACTTCATCGGTCGCGGAAGTACATTCAACATTAATTAACGGGAAATAGGGACTAAGGGCAAACCATTTCAAAATGACATCATAGAACAAGAGTCAAGCTCATTTACAAAATACTTGTCCAACGCACACCTCTACATACATAGATAGGACGGGGCCATGACATTCTACCGGCTCCCCTCATAGTCAAAATACAATTGCAAGCTAAAGTCTCAAAACATAGGAGTAGGAAACATAACATAGCCCTCGAATCATTGAGGACTCACCAACAAACTCGGATAAGCGTCGTACTAGCCACGTGAATGGAGAGAAGGATCAAGAGTAGCTCCGGTCCCTACATGGTGACATCATGTAGGCAAAATATGCGTTAGTACTTGGAATGTACTAAGTATGCGGGGTGCAACACAACAATAGACAAGGACACAATCGAAATACAAGAAATAGTTTCATAGGCATTATGAATAACAATATGAGGATGCATGATCAAAGTGAAGTCAAAACATGTTTAAGTAACTCTATACTAATAGTAGATATCATATGTGTATGCATGATCCAACCAATCTATAACCCCAACTTAGGATGGGGGATGCCGTTCACACCCGGACACCCTGGTGGCAAGGTATAAACCCCTCACATGGTTGATGTTGGTCACACCCCAAGCATCCTAGGTGGTGAGATATAAACCTCTCACATGGTTGTCCGGTTCTTTTCCCCCGGACCGGGCATGGTCATGCAACACTTTATATAGGAAATTCCCATTAGGCTCTAATGCAATCTCACGTATGGAATGAACATATACACAAGCTTAGTTTGTCATCAACACATCTCTGGATTTCCATACATCTCATAACTCAAGCTTTAAAGCATCGATTCATCAATTCTCCATAGTTGGACATTTTGTCAAACACCTTGAAGGCATGTAATGGAATCAAAGAGCATGGAAAATAGGGTAGTAATTATGCAGCCAAACCAGTGAACAACCTACAACAACACCTTTTTAACACCCACAATACCACATGAAAATCTCCACATCCATTCCAAATTTAGGTTCAAGTTCTAGGGTCACAACATGCTCAAAACAATCACTTTTCATGTTTAAAATTCAATGTGCAGGAAATTATTACAAAGAACAAGACTAATTTATGAATCTTAACTTAAACCATGAATTAGTGAGTAGAATAGAGTCTAGGCACTATGGGTGGAAGGACCCATGAGTTCAACACCACATACCTTGAGTTTTTTTATGAAGGTCTTGAGAGTGTCTTCAATGGAAGCTTGGAACTTGGAGCAAGAGTCTCTTCAATCTTGAGGAAGGTTTTGGATTAGGGTTCTTGAGAGAACTTGAGAGAAAATGTGTCTAAGTATGGGAGAGGTGTTTTGGGAAATGTCTTAGAGATGAGAATTGAACTAATGCTATATAGGAAATAACATATGCCCTTTGGAAAAAATCGTCCAACACTTAAGAAAAAAAAAAAGGAGGCGGGTGAACAGTAAAAATGGTTACTGGAAATTGCATTCCTTGCCGGACAGACTTTACTAAAATGGGCATAACTTCTTCGTTCGAACTCCGAATGAGGTGAAACGAAGTGCGTTAGGTAGCTAACTCAAAGGGATTTCCATGGATATATTATTGGCCACCAAATAATTTGTGTGCTAGGAGATATGACACTCCAAAGTAGACCCTCGAAAAAGCTTCACTTGGAAATTTCGGATTTTGATACGGTTGCTCTAAAATTTGGGTTAGACCCATTTCCCACTCAATTTGACCCCCTAAACAAGAATATGAAGTCGGATTTTCGAAAAACGAAACGGATTTTTTTTATATAGCTAAACAAGTTTCCGGTAACTTCCGAAGCACATTTTTAAGAACTTTTTGGGTCATTTCAATAAGCGATCGTCATCAAGTAAAGAATCCAACTTGTAGGTTGGGTTCGATCCCACGAGGAAAATGGTTTAGACTTTACTTTAACCAACAATTATAATCAATTAGCCAAAGTACTTCCAGAAACAAGAAATAAAAAGGGGGGATTTGTGCAACAAATTGTAAGAATTCAGTAAGTAATCAATAAACAAAAGTCAATTTCGGTTGTTATCAAGATGGGAAAATTAACTAGGGTATACGTGTTCACCACAAGCTCATAACGTAGTAATTCTAGTAACCGCAATTCTTTCCTAGTGTATTACATGTAAAGTGATAAGTTAGGTATCTCTAAATCCTTGGTCCGGCATCTAGAGAATTTCACCCCGCACCTTGATCCGGCTACGTGTGTATAATTTACTAACCCTTACCTTTACCTCATATTAGACATCATAATCGATGTTTGGCTTAGTTATTACTTCGCACCAATCGACACTAGCCTATTAGATAGTATCACACTAAATCTATGTTGATAATTTTTTTCTTGTTGATTACCTCATTGATGTTCTAACGCGTGCACTCGTTAAAAAGACTTTTGAACGAAAGAATTATCAATGCATGCAAAATACTAGTCAAGAATTGCTTATTTACTATTCATACTTTGTTAATCGCTCATGGATCCCACAACCCTAGTTGTGAAGTTTAGTTACCCATAATAGCAAGAACACAATTCATAATATTAGATGAAGAAATCATGAACTTACGTAGAGAGAATAATAAACCCAGAAATTTTACTTGAATTGCAAAGTCCAAAATCTTCAAAACGAACTTGGGAAATCAATAATTGCTAGGGTTGCAACTTAATCTCCAAAGTCACAAAGTAAAACTAGAATAATAATGTCTAACCCCCAAAAACGAGGTTTACAAGCCCTATTTATAGAAAACAACTCCTAAATAAAAAGGGAAACGAATTAAGGAAAGTTTTGTTCAAGTATGCGTCTTCAATCCATGAGACTGACTTACGGACCGTCGATGGATCTACGGTCCGTAAGTCCCTTCCGTTAGTCAGGACTTAGAAAATATTTCAGCTTCCAAAAATCAGCTTCTCTGAAGCAAACGACGGACCAACAGTACGGACCGTAGATCGATCTACGGTCCGTCAATCCCCTCCGTAGCTCCACACTTAGAATCTTCAAAAATCAGGTACTGGAACCCTCGCAGTATCACTCTACGGATCAACAGTACGGTCCGTATATCAGTCTACGGACCGTCAATGGGCACCGTGTTTCCACACTTGGTCATATTTCCCTAATGTATCCTCAATACCATGTCTGCTGATCTACGGTCATAACCTACGGACCGTGAATGGATCTACGGTCCGTAGATAACCTCCGTGGATGCCTTTTTTCTGCAATTCCTTCAGCTGTCTCTAAACTTCCGCGCCTGAACACCTTTCCTGACAAAACATGAATAAAAAAATAACAATAAAAACCAATACAAAAAGGCCCTAGACACACACAACTTGTAAGTGAAATGTATTAGGAATACCGTAAACTCACGGTATATCAGGGTTTACCATAGAAATCACATGAAACCATCATAATATCATCAAACAAAGCTAAATCAATCATAATTGGGTGATATCCACTAGATTGGAATCACACCCAAACGCTACCCACAATGCAAGCACAACCCTAGCTAGAATTGGGTTTTTGATTTCACAAGTGGGGAAACTGTGGGGGCTCTATGGGTGGAAGAACCCATAGATGATTAAGCTTAACATACTTCAATCAAATTCCTAAACAAAGCTTGAATCAATGGGGAAAATCTTCCTAAGCTGCTGCCCTCTTCTCTTCTCTTCTTCTTTTTCTATTCTAGAGAGATGATTTTTGGAGAGAGTTTTGGGGTCTTTAGATGAATGAGTTCTAATGATTAGTTTAGGGTTTATTAAATCTTATATAGGTGGTTATATAACCTATTAACCTACCTACATTAACCCCTAATTAATAACTAACTTAACCCGTAAACACTCAACTAAAAATTAAAAGCTAAAAACTGCTCTTGAATCACGCCCATCCATCCATGGACCGTGGATGGGACTACTGTCCGTGGCTTGGTCTAGTGGTTGGAGTCTGAGGTATAAATGTTGCAGGCAACTCAGGCCTTGACCTATGACCATGTCCTACGGTTTGTGGTCTGATCTACTGGCCATGAATGGCCATCCGTAGGTCACAAAAAATCTGTTTTTAGGGACTGTTTTGGTGGCTGTTTTGGGGTCCTCCTCCAGGATCCTTTGGATGGTCCTTGGGGGGTTTTACCCGGATATTTAACCCCTAAAACCCCTATTCTAAGTAAGGGAACCATTTCTTTTGATTTTAATCCTCATACGACACTCCAAAATTCTTACCAAAGGCTCTAGAACTCACTAAATTCCGGGGTGTTGCAAAAGAGGTATATTGTCAAATTGTTTCACTATTCAAAATTCTTGCATAAGATCATTTCAAGGGATTGGATCACTCAATCAACCGGACCAACAGGGTAAATTCTAGGTGTTATCACACACAATGTTCAGAGTAATCTCACCATACAAGGCATTGGTACAACTATCAACAAGACTTCACACTTTAGCTAGCATGTAATGTTCGTCACAAGAGACTTATTTGACAACCGGCTAGTCACAACGAGATGATAAAATTTCACATATTACCTATGTTACTTCATTTGCCTCATCGTAGCCCTACGTTCATTTTGTTCAATTAGGAGCACTATTCAAGTCATCGGTATTGACCACAACCGACACTCAAATTTGAACAAGAACAACCACAATCACACATAAAAGAGCTGGCAAAATTCTTAAAATTTGGTTCAAAAACCATTTCCAATTTAAAAGAGTGGGCCACAAGCTGAAACATCCACAAGATCAATATATATAAATGAACAAAAATATTCACAAAAAAAGTCAAAATCACAAGAGGTAGGTATGGAAATACCTCACCCCACCCAACAAAAATTATTAGTTGTCGTCAAATGCAACTAAAAGAACAAAATAGTCAATAATTCAATAGAGGGGGAGGTAAGAAGTCATCCTGCCAGGCTAAGCCTGGGTGAAGTTTGTGTCTTAGTCGCTCCGTATATAGGGGGATCAGTGCCCAGGTTCACACTCTCAAGTTGGGCATCAGTGCCCATTGTCTCATCAGTCATGGCTCAACTGGAGCCTGCCATAAAAGTATCCCTTAAGGAGGTCTGAACTACATCATTTACCATAGCCTCCTCTAAATCAGTCAGGCCTCCAAGCACATGGTCCTCTTGATACTGCATTGATCATCATCAGTCTCAGCCTCGGACTCCATAGTCCATCATCAAGTCTAACCTCATCTCTGGTGGTAGCCGGAGCCACATCAAAATGGGCTGGAATTTTTAGTTCAGGTCATCATTGTAACACCCCGTATTCGAAACAGACCAAAAATACAGATTTCGAGAAGTTGCAAGTGCAACTTACGGTCACCATCCACGGACCGTAGGTCAGACCACGGCCCGTGCTGGTGGTCCGTGGTTCACCACTGCAACCCCTCCCAGACCCAGCTCAGAAAATTGTCTAAGTCCCGACTCACGGACAGACCCACGGTCCGTAGATCAGACCACGGTCCGTGGTCTGTGTCCGTGGATAGAGACTTC
>NW_006238980.1:1390376-1391783 GCF_000226075.1 Solanum tuberosum | reverse complement strand
TTTTAGTGAAGCCCTGTCAGGCAGACTTGATCGACGACTCCAATCGACGGACCGTCGATTGATCTACGGCCCGTCAGTCCAATCCGTCGATCACTCCAACAGCAGTTAATTCAGGGGTCTTTTGGTCTTTTCCTATTTCGTTTAACCCCTAAGATACGTCGTTTTTACCCTAAATCATGAGGTTTTAATCAGTTTAAACCTAGAAACATAACTAGAACTTACCTAAGTCAAATCATTAATCAAAACTTAGAAAATTAGAAGCAAGAGAGGAGAAAAAGGTCAAGAACCCTAGTTCAAGAACGCAGCAAGGTTCCATCAGTTCCAGCCCCGAAATCGAAAGATTTCTCCGTGAAATTCGTGACCAGGTATGTGGGATTTCACTAGTGGGTTCCTTTCACCTATTAGGTCCCTAGAATTCAGTCAGATTCTTGATTCCATGATTATGAACAGACCTAGGGTTTCTAGAATTTCAACAGATCATCATGAATTAGTTATTTAGATGTTCCAAATCAGATTATCATGTTATTTCTCAGTTTGTTGCATGAATTTCAGAACCCTAGCTATGTATTTCTTTAGTTCTTGAATTACACATGCTAGGTCAGATATCTCAGTTATTCAGTTATACATGCCTCAGTTATTAATGCATCATTATCAGATTAATTGTTGCATTCTCAGTTTGCATGTTCAGTTTCGAGCTATCCAGTATTTACAGAAATTCAGTCATAACCAGTTAACTACTTAATTCATTGGGAGTAGCATAATACCGAGTTGGACTAGGGTTTCAGCGTACCCATATAGTCCCAGAACTACGAGCCACGTAGGTGTAAGTCCCCTCTGTGGGCAACATCAGTTTAGTGATCACGCCAGCATGCCTCTATACCTCTGGCAGGGTATATTGGGTCCTCTCGATGGGGCGTACACATCGAAGTCCACATTTAGCTCATGTGGTTTTATGTCGATTATTAGTAGCTCCCACAGTTCAGTCAGACTCTATTGCATTGACCATATTTCAGTACAGTCATTATTCAGTCTCAGCATGTTATAAATTTGGTCATTGCATCAGTTAGCTCAGTATTCAGTATTATCAGTATCTATATCATGTTCAGATTATTTCATTGCTTTATTGCTTTGTTCAGTTATATGTTATTTCAGCTTTACTCTATCCTACATGCTCAGTACCTTTCAAGTACTGACGCATACGTGCGCTACATCTTCTCGTGATGTAGGTTCAGGTTCTCAGCATCCAGATCACGCTTAGATCGATTTCCGATCTTCAGTTCAGCAGCATCAGTGGTGAGTCCTCATTCTTCGAGGACTAGTGACATGTTTATCTTTATTGCTTTTAGTCTTTAGTTTCGGTTTTGCTAGACCTAGTTGGGGCATTTCCCAACATTTCTAGTCAGTTTA
>NW_006238980.1:1390109-1390276 GCF_000226075.1 Solanum tuberosum | reverse complement strand
AAAAAGTTATGCTCGTTTTAGTGAAGCCCTGTCGGGGAGACTCGACTTACGGACCCAATCGACTGTCCGTCGATTGATTGACGGCCCGTCAGTCCAGTTCGTCGATCGCTTCGACAGTAGTTAATTCAGGGGTCTTTTGGTCTTTTCCTATTTCGTTTAACCCCTAA
>NW_006238980.1:1389418-1389537 GCF_000226075.1 Solanum tuberosum | reverse complement strand
TGTTGCATTCTCAGTTTGCATGTTCAGTTCGAGCTATCCAGTACTTACAGAAATTAAGTTATAACCAGTTAACTACTTAATTCATTGGGAGTAGCATAATACCGAGTTGGACTAGGGTT
>NW_006238980.1:1388080-1388598 GCF_000226075.1 Solanum tuberosum | reverse complement strand
GTCTCGGGGGTAGCTCGGGGTGTGACAAACTTGGTATCAGAGCATTAGGTTTAAGTGTCCTAGGATGTCTGAAAAGCCGCACTAGGTAGAGTCCTTTTCATGGGTGTGTAGTGCGCACCACATCTAATTAGAGGGAGGCTACAAAGTATTTTAGAAAATCTTCATTTTCTTGTTACTCTTATCATGCGTAAGGTATGATCTAAATTCTATTCTAACTCGACGTTCTACGTTTCAGTGATCATGCCTCCCCGTAGAGCTAACGCCAGGAATGCTAACGCAATTCCTCTAGTCCTAGACCATGAGGTTAAGAATGAAGAGTTTCAGAATGTGATCCAACTATTGGCTCAGAGTATGACCAACAAGAACAATCAGAAGGTTCTAATTCCTACTAATGGAAATGGTGGATCAGTGACAGCTAGAGTTTAAGATTTTTTGTTAGGATGAATCTACCTGAGTTTTAGGGTCACAAGTTGGTGAAGACCCACAAAACTTCATTGATGAGGTTAAGAAATTTTTTG
>NW_006238980.1:1361831-1382784 GCF_000226075.1 Solanum tuberosum | reverse complement strand
AGCTTAGTATTGAGTTAATATATTTCTTTTGTATTAAACTCTCAGATTTGATATATTCAGTTATAGTATATGGGTGTTCCCCATCTTTTCAGATTTATTTATTATTTAGCTTCCGCATCAGTTTATTATCTTTAGTATGCTCATGATCATGCCAGCAGGGTTAGCTTGGGATCACTTGTGGTCCTAGGTCCCGTGTCCGCGTCTTGGGGGTAGCTTGGGGCGTGACAATCATGGATCTCCACAGTCCCAAAAATTAGAGACATATTAGTGAACTTCAGCTGGTCCACATCTTTCCTCAACTCTGCAATCGCGGCCTTTAAGGTCGTCACCTAATTAGTAGCTCCCTGAACTCTCTCACACACCTCTATCCTCATCATAAAGGGATCAATATAATCTCTGAGAGTTGTCAATGCAACAATAAGAGCTCTCTCAATCATCCCAGAAATCGTGGCCTCTAGCCTAGAGGAGCGTAAATCAGAAGAATGGGCTAGGTGCCCCATCTTTAGCAGCATGGCCTGGGTGAGAGGGGGTCGGGATGCAGTACTGCTAACAACAAATCTAGGAGGCGGGGGAACATCAGAAGAACTTGAAGTAGCAGAGCTAGAAATACATGAAGGCCTAGTGGAAGGAATAGGCAATACTGCCTCTGCAGGTAATGTTTCAATATCAACCGTCGTAGATATATCCACTGGGGTTGCCCTCTTTCTCTCAGCCTCATCCTTCTGGTACGCTGCCTCAATAAGCCAAATGTCAGTAGAAGAGGTAGGAGTCACCTCCACATATGTCTTCTCATCTTGTGGAACACGGACCCGTCTGCACAGCTCGGTGATCAACACCGCCATCTATTGTCCAATGATTGCACCTAAATTGAGGTGCTTCCTAGAAAAAATGGATCCCAGACAGGTTGCCTTTGTGTGGCAGAAGATAAATTCGTTCTGGGATGGCATGATTGTACTACTAATAAACCCAAACCAATACCTCGCCGTTTTATTGAGTTTCTTCTTGTCTATTGGCAATCCGTTCTCCATCCACCTAGGGGTACTGTCAGAAAGAAGATGAGCCAACCAACTTTTTAATTGTTGCAACATCGTTGTCTTGATCATAATCTGGTAGTCAACTGTGAATTTATAAGTACGTCCCAAGACAATGTTTATATTCTCACTATCACATTTAACCTTCTTCCCCCGGACTACCATATAATCAACTGTTTTGAAGGTATTGGCCTTCCTCTTCACTTGTGGTACTAAGTCTACGTAAGCCGAGTAGAAATCCTAGATCCAATTAGGAATATAGGGACCCCGAGGTTTAGTGAAAATCTAGAATTAGTGGGTCTTGAGGGTGCTCCATACCTCCGAATACTGGTCCACCATACCATCTCTGGAAAACCCCTTCTCCTCAATTATAGTCCTTATCCCTCGGCCGTTAGTCTGTTTAGAGACCGGGGAGGCGGACCCTGTACATATGGCGCTGGGACCACAATCTGAGCTGAAGCTGGGGGCAGTAGGATGAGTCTTAGGTACCCGGATCTTACACAGATCATGCATCTCCTAGGAGCAAAGTTCTCCTCTCCAAGCATGTAGAAGCTGGTCATCCTCAGGCTTAGAAATAGAAGCCTGAGAATCCTGTGAGTGTACTTCTTTGTCTGATGAGGTCAGGTGAGTCTCATAGACTCCCTTAGTGTCGGAGCTGACCTCCGGTGACTCCACCACGTGTGCTTTGCCATTTGCTTTGCCTTTACCTCCCTTTGTAGAGAGTGTGGATGCCTTTTCCTTGGATGTCGTTGCATCCTCATTTATTGTAATTCCACGTGCCCACTTTCATGGTGACATGTCTCTTCCTAAAACCCTGGGTCTAACCATATCTGCAAAATACATAGAAAAATGTTAGAAAAAGTTCAAGAAAAATGCAGAAATTTAGCTATAAAAAGACTCGTTGAACTTGTTGGCGAGTCGCCGAGTAAATTTGGCGAGCCAAATCGGGCTCGCCAAAAGTACCACTGTAAAAATTCTCAAAACACAAATTTGGTCGGCGATGATCAGGGCCATTCGGCGAATCTCTGACACCAAACGGCCAGCTACAAGTCACCCGCCGAAATCTACAGTGCATTTTAAGGGATTGGGGCGTAAAAAGGGAGATCAAGAAGACCTTTCGGTGAGTCTTCGAGAGAAATCAGTGAGATCAGGTATCTCGTGAAAAGTTACAGACAAACTCAATCAAAATTTGAAATTTAGGGCGATCAGATGGGGACTTCGGTAAGCTTGACGTAGCTTTCCAAACAACCCAATGTGACAATTTTCAACCCCAAGTTCTAAAATCAAGCACGTGGCCCCCAAATTCAAAATCAAACACAAAGACCATTCAATTAAGACTAAACCCATAATACACTTGCCCTCGGGGTACTTAGACTCCCCATAATTTGGCTAAAATTGGCCATTTGATGACTTTTGCCCTAAAAAATTATGTCAAACGCTCCATCATTTTGCACAATTCGGGATTAGTTAGACTTCACCCCACTAGACCCAACACATTTAAACCACAACCCAACAATTTAAAACCCATTTTAACAAATAAGACACGAGAATCGATCACTTTAAAGCATTTCGGCACACATTTCAATTCAATACGGGCAAAACAACACTTAAACATGATTAGAGCGATTACCCAATACAAAACAACCACAAATTACCTATGGCATTTGATTTCAACCACAAAATTAAGGTACGGGATTCGGAAAACCAACTTGTATGCCGAATTTAGAATTTGCATAGGTTGGTGGCAAACTTTCCCAAATTCCGAGCACGATTTCACAAAAAAATATGGGTAAAAGCAACAAAATATGGAACATCAAAAGTTGGGTGAGAGAGTACGAGAGTTAGAAATGAGAGAAAGTGAAGGATTTTGAAATTTTAATCCATTTGGCCTTTAAAACCTTTCCGTTCGCGTCTCCTTCAGCTGAGTAGGTCGTGCTCGCCGTCCCACTCAGTGATGCGCCTAGTGGTGTTTTACCTCACCGAGTTTTACATGACTCCCTGTTATTTTGGGGTTCAAACGGGGGACAAAATTAGGCTAGCCGACCCGTTTGGCAAGTCGCCAAACAAGCATTTAGCTCACCGAGTTTTACAGAGCTCCCCTTTAAGCTTTGTTGTTCCAACGACGGACCAAGTCAGGGCTCGCCGACCAGTTCAGCGTTTTACCAAATGAGACTTTGGGCTCGCCAAACTACCTATTTTGCAACATTCTTCACTTTTCAACCTGCACAATCAACAACCGGTATTCAAAATAAAAATCTAAAGCATTAAAAACTTGGGTTGCCTCCCAAGAAGTGCCTTAGTTAACATCGTGGTACGACGAGGATACCAAATCAAGCTTCATCTTTGGGGTTTGCTATTGTATCACTAGGCAACCCCCCTTGTTGTCTTGGATTCAAATGAGAGGAAATTTGACCCATTTGGGTCTCCAATTGCTTAAAAGAGACTGAGTGAGAAGTCACCATCTGATTGAGAGTTGAGACATCATCTTTCATCTTTTTCAACACTTTGAATGACCCTTCAACTTTGTTGATAATGCGTGAGAGCATATCTTTTATACGGCCACCTTCAGATTCCTTAGGCTTTTGACGCTGATGGGAGGGACATACATGTCCTTGTCTCCCTCTCTCTCTCTTTATAGATGGTGTTACGATCACGCCAATCTCTGTCATGGTCTCTCCATCCCTCATCTATATTCCAACATTGATTTCCACTCGGTCTTGCGTAATTTTCATGATAACCTACTCCTTGATTGGCTAGGAATTTCACTTGGTCATTGTACACCTCTTCGAATTATGCTTCATCACGGTTTACTCCACCAACACCCACAATATTAACACTATTTGTACCAGCACCCATGACATTTTTTGCGAAGATATCCACCTGGGTCATCATTTTGGCCATATTTTGGTATCTCTGTTGATACTTTTAGATCTAGTCTTTTTTCATTCTAAAAGTGCGAGGAGAGACTTGGTCTTCACGAGTGTACCATGCCCTATTGATCTTGTATAACACTTTGGAACTGATAGACTAAGCGAGGGTTTGATGTTAGGGTTAGAGGCTTGATCGTACCCACCCGTACCTTAAAAGTCATATTTTCATGTTAGAACGTCAAGGCCTAAACCTCAAGGACCAACCATGGGTCCTTGAGGAAGGAACAAAAATGGTGCCAAAACAAAGACCCACGAAGGGCTACCTATGGTCTGTAGCTTCTCCCATGCCTCGTGGGTGAGGTTCTGTAAATCACACATGCATAACCACCTCTCTGACCATGAGCCACACTTCAGCAGCACGGGCCGTGAGTCTACGGTCCGTGGGTGAGGTGGTCGTAGGTCACACCTCAAAGTTTAGGGTTTTCCATTTTATTTAGCTCTTAGGTAACGTTGTTTTGTATTATTTTAGACTAAGTATAATAGTGTTTTAAGCCCCTAAACTAAGTTATCAAATCATAACTACCAAATTCCCAAATCAAATCAATTCCCTCCCAAATAGTTCTCTCTCAAAAACTCCATATGAGAAGAAGAAGAAGAAGGTGAAGTCTAGGGTTGAAGGAGCATCCTTTCATAGACAAATTTGTGTAGGTTCTTCAAGTAGATATGGTATATTTTCAATTATGGGTAGTCTTCACCCATAGAGTCCATTCAAAACTAAATTTCACAACTTGGATTTCCCCCAATAGCTAGGGTTTCACTCCAAGTCAGGGATTCCTCTACAAAAAATGATTTCAATGATTTAATTGCTTTATATTGTGATCAAATTAATGAATTATTATGTTGTTTAGGATGAATTACCCAAGAATCCATGAATTCCCCTATTTGTCAAATGGAATCTCAAAATGTTGGTGATGATGGATAATAGTGGAATGTGATAGACTTATGCATGTAGTAGTTGATCTAATTGAATCATGCTATCATCAGTGTCAAATGTATTGATTCTAGATGTGATTGATGAATTGTGACCTAGGGTTCTTGAAGAGAAATGAACGAGAATTTATACATGATTATGAGAATTGTGCATGTGCTTTAAGAAAACTTTGACAAGTAAAGTTTCTATGTTTATGAAGCAATTGTGGTATAGGTGAACGGTCATTCTCACCTATACCCATATACATGATTATGCATGAAATGTCTAAGACTATGATATACTTGTTGTGTTGATTAAAAGTCTATTCTGATGGACACACAATGAACATGATGTGAAATATTTACTCACATAATAATTATTCTAAGGTTGAAAGGCTATTCTCACCTATTTAATCTATGAGCTATCATGATACCATGTTGGTTTGAGTTCTAGGGCATTCTTCCATAAACATGAACTTAAGTAAACACTTAAATATGAAATTTTTGGAAGTATTCTTAGCACCGAGTGGATGTGGAATATGAGATAGAAGCTCTCCCGTTAAGTATGGTCGGGTCCCTAAAAGTAATCTCACGAGATAGAAGCTCCTCCAGTAAGTAAGGTAGGAGTTTCTAGTAACAATCTCCCAATCTAGTAACTATGTCCCCACATAGGTCTTTAGCTAGTGGATCCACCTAAAAGCTAATACATTTAGTTCTACCTTATGCAAGTAGGACACCTCTTTTCGGCTCGGGGCATGATACTGGATTGCATGTAGATCACATGGTCTATGTCGGAACTTATAAACTAAGCTAGGGATTGACGTTAGGGTTAGAGCCTTAATCATACCCTCCTGTGCCTTAAAATTCATGTTTTCATGTTAGAACGTCAAGGCCTAAACCCCAAGGACCAACCATGGGTCCATGAGGAAGGCACAAAAATGGTGCCAAAACAGTGACCCATGAAGGGCCACCTGCGGTCTGTAGCTCCTCCCACGCCTCGTGGGTGAGGAGCCGTGGATCACACCTGTAGAACCCTCTCTCTGACCACGAGACACACTTCACCATCATTGGCCGTGATTCCATCCACGGTCTGTGGGTGAAGTGGCAGTAGGTTAAACATGGAAGACAACTTTTAGGAATTTATTTAGGGTTAATTTAGGGTTTTCCATTTTAATTAGCTATTAAGTGATATTTGTATTATTTTATATGAAGTATATAACTGTTTTAAGCCCCTAAAATAAGTCATCAAATCATAACTACCAAATTCCCAAATCAAATCAATTCCCTCTCAAATAGTTCTCTCTCAAAAACTCCATAGGAGAAGAAGAAGAAGGTGAAGTCTAGGGTTGAAGGAGCAGACTTTTCTACCCAAATTCATGGTGGTTCTTCATCTAGGTATGGTAGGTTTTCATCTATGCGTAGTCTTCACCCATAGAGTCCCTTCACAACTCAATTTCACAACTTGGATTTCCCCCAAAAGTTAGGGTTTCACTCCAAGTAATGGATTCCTTTTCAAAAACGATTTCAATGATTTAATTGGTTTATATTATGATAAAATTGATGAATTATTATGGTTTTTATGATGAATTACCCAAGAATCCATGAATTCTCCTATTTTGTCAAATTGGATCTCAAAGTGTGGGTGGTGATTCATACTAGTGGAATGTGATAGAATTATGCATGTAGTAGTTTATCTAATTGAATCATGCTATAATCCATGTATAATGAAGTGATTCTAGGTGTGATTGATGAATTATGACCTACGATTCTTGAAGGGCGAGGAATGAGAATTTATACATAATTATGAGAATTGTGCATGTACTTTAAAAATACTTTAAGAAGTAAAGTTTCTATGTTTATGAAGAAATTGTGGTATAGTAGAAAGGTCATTCTCACCTATACCCTTAAACATATCTATGCATGAAATGTCTTAGACAATGATAAACTTGTTGTGTTTATTTAAATGCAATTCTCATGGACACACAGTGAACATGATGTGAAAGGTTAGTCACATAAAAATGATTCTAAGGTTGAAAGACTATTCTCGCCTATTGAATCTATGAGATATCATGATACCATGTTTGTTTGAGTGCTAGGGCATTCATCCATAAACATGAACCTAAGTAAAGACTTAAATATGAATTTTTTTGAAGTATGCTTAGCACCGAGTGTATGTGGTATATGAGATAAAGGCTCTCCCGTTAAGTAAGGTCGGGTCCCTAAAAGTAATTTCATGAGATGGAAGCTCCCCCGGTAAGTAAGGTAGGGGTTTCTAGTAACAATCTCCCTATCCCATAACTATGTGCCCGCATATGTCTTTAGCTAGTGGATCCACCTAAAAGCTAATACATTTAGTTCTACCTTAGGTTAGTAGGACACCTCTTTTCGGTGTCGGGCCTGATATCGGATTCCGTGTAGCTCACGTGGTCTACGTTGGTTAAAACTAATTCCCTCCGTGAACAAGAACATGAACTAGATACTATGGAACTTCAATAAGCTCTACTTAGTGTGATTGGGGGTATGGGACTTCATTCATGCATTTGCATAAGTAGGCTTTGAGAGTGGTTGTGGTGTGCTTCTCTTGTGCTATGAAGTTATATGAATTATGAATGTTTCATATGAGTTAATGAACATGAATGTCTACTTATCTATGAGTATTGGCTATGATGAGGTCAAAGCATGATATGTATGATTATGGTGGCCTAAAAGTTGTACCTAGTATTAGATGGGATTATGGATCTTATCTATGCATTGCACAAGTATAGCTTTGGGTTACTTATGAGATGGTTTGATTTATGTTTTTACACTACTGTGCATGATGACTCTTAAACTTGATAAAGTGCATGATTTCAACTAAAATGTCCTCTTTTTGCATGTTTTCAAGGATTTTATGCATGTCTATCAAACTTAGTGCATTTTTGTACTAACCCATATTTTCTAAATTTTTCTATAATTGTAGGGCCTGGTTGTTGAGGTTTGCAAATCCTATTGTTCAAAGCTTGGATCGATTCTCTCCACGCTTTTGATGAGTCCTCACGGTTCAAGGACGGAATTTGTTCATTTCTAGTTTCTTTCATACATTCTAGTTTGAGACTATGTTGTAAAGGGTTGTGACCCTAATTGATACTCGATTGTATTAGATGGCTTATTGAGATAATGTCTAGACTTCCATTTGCTTTTATGAAAAACTTTGATTGTAAAGAAAAGTTTTAAATTTCGCATCATTTCTATTTATCTTATGTCATGATATGCTAAGGGCTTGTATGAAACCCCTTAGGGGTTTAGTACGCCGTGTTACATCTAGGGGGTACCCCTGGGTCGTGACATCTTGGTCATACAATCAAGGAGTTGAGGTGCTACTTCATAGGGTTGTTGCATTATACCACCGGGAAGAAGTTGATCAGCAACTTCTTTTGTTCACCAAGTCGAAGCTTCTATAGAAGTATTCCAGCAGCACATTATTTGGAAGTCCATGAGTAGGGCATTACAACACCAACTTCTTAAACCTCACCCACGTCTCGTGGATTGGCTAACCTTCTAAGCTCTTAAAACCTTGGATGCTATCTCAAAGTGTCATCATCTTCATAGAGAATTGGAACAACCTGAGATGGTCTGATTCTTGTGATATATTCTTATATGAGAACGAACCACAAACGTCCATGAAGCTCCGACTATGTTCATGGGGATCCTCATAAGACAGTCCCAAATAATCCTTTCAATTGTAGGAGCTGAATCATTGTGCTAGTGATGTGAAAAAGATTGTTCCCTTCAGCCGGAGGTAGACGAATGACACCAACACCACCCAAGTGGATAGGGTCATTAAAAATTGGGTCATTTACATCATTGAGGTTCAATATCGTCTTGGTGGCCCACTTAGCTACCATTACTCCCGTTTATGCTCATCTCTTCCTCTGTTCAACACAAGCAACACAAAACTAAAAACTAGAGTAAGTCGATTCAACTACAACTAACAGATCACAATTTAACTTCACTGAAAGAGTTTTAAACAACACTACTCCCTGGCAGTGATGTCCTTTTGATTAACATTTCAAGCACACCTCATCCAATTCTAGGTCCAAACGATTGCTAAGCAGTATAAAACCCAACGAAGAGTTGGGGTCAAATCCACAGGGAACGATACATGTTCAAATTCAATTAGGAAGTACCAAAGTAGTTTAATCAGCTATAGAAATAGAAATTATCAAAAATGACATGTAAACAAATTAAAAGGGGTGACAACAAATGCAAGATGGGGGGATTTTGGTTTGCAATTATCAGCTACAAAGAAGTCATGCAATACTGAAATAACAATATATAGAGGAATTCTTGGGATGTGATTGATTATAGGCAAATTTCTCTATATAGGTAATTGTAACTACTAATAAATAGCTAAATATTAGTGGGTAAGCTGGGCAATGAGGGAAATATCTTTCTCTCGAACAACTACTATGATTCATGTGATTTCTCTCAAACATCAACAAGCTTAACAAATAAGAATAGCCCACAACCTTATTTCATCCTCTCTCATGCAAGATGGGTAGTATTTTGTTTTGTATTCACTCTTTTGAGCAGAACCCACATCAACCCAATACCTACAAATCATTAGTCACAAGGTTTGGTTCAAAAATCTCTTTCTCAAGAAAGCTAAGAACTCAAAGTTAGAACTTAATTTACAACTACAATTCATCAATAAAAACGCAACAAAAGATTAAACCCACTTCAATATCTAATTTTAAATTAGTATTAAGAAATACCCATCAGCTAATTCAGCCCATAATCACACCCCAAGATTTGGGGTTTTAGCCATACATCATAAAAACACAGAAACGGTTACCAAATACATTACCCATGGCATGGGTAAGAGTTTCCAATCCTTTCCAATGATTTCCAAAGATGAAATTCAAAAATCCACTTTCAAAACCCTCCTAAATTGTACAATTCAAACTCAAAAATCTAGAAAGAACTCTAAGTCTAGAATGGGAACTGTAATATCTGGGAGAGAACTCTAGAAAAATTCCAGAAAAGATCCCTTAAAATTACATTTAAAATCCAAGTTATAGTTTCCCAAAAATTAGCCACGAAAGGCCATTAGGAAAGGTAATTCGGGGTCGCCGAAGGGTTCGTCAACCCACCGTTTTCTCTCTTCTAACATTGTTATGCATTAGTTCTCAGCATCCTCAAGTCCTGTAACTTTGGGCGATTCATCTTGTCATCACAGAACTGATCATCGATTCACTGACTGCCCCTTTTCTATCGCCGACTTGATTTCTTCCCTCAAGCTAGTACACTAGAAATTTTGGCTGACTGAAGAGCCACTTGGTGGTTTGCCGAGTGGTCTTGGTGATCACCAAGATTGCTTTTCTCCACTTCTTCAGCTTGTTTTGTTCCTTTTTGCCTATTAGTTTCCTTTCTTTGCTCCTTAGTCCACATACCTAACAATCAAGGGTTTAACATCAGTTTATAGCATAAATTAGGCATTTGAGGACACTAAAAACTATCAAAACAAAGCCCTGAATGAGTCCAAATCTCACTCATAAATATATGGATAGAAGTAGCATTGTTTATTTATTAATATAATAGATGATCAAAAAGACATAAGAAAGCTTTTAATTTACTTTAAGAATTGAATCTGCAAAAGAGTTACAACTATAGCGGTTGGAGGATTGGTGGCCAATCATTTGATGATGATGACAATAATTGCTAATTATAAAAAAAACTCATTATAGTGAAATGTTTTGATACTTAGAATATGGTCTTATACGTTGTTACCGAGATATGGTTTAAGGCCGTGTTTTATATTTAATTTCAACATTTTCTTCTGGTCATAAGATTATAATTCAACTTTGGATATATTTGTATATATCATTAAATATTAGCTGTATTTTATTATATGAATACTATTAGATTTATAATATTAGAGAAATTTGATCTTAACCCTAAGTTGGAACTTTGGTAATTATGAGAGTTAACATGTTAATTGGCATCAAGATTAGAAACTTGATTATAGATTTGGGTGAGTTCTTGAGTCTAGGATAGACACATAGTAATATGGGTTTTGTTAGTTTTGAATAATTCTGTAATTAATTATTAGAATAGATTGCATTAATTTGGAAGTCTAACAAAATGAGTAGGCTAAAGTCCCAGAGTTATTGTTGAATTATTTGAGTAAAGTTGATTTCTCGGTCCTTGTTAAGTGTATAGAATCAGATATTTTCTTGTGCTATATTTTAGGGAGTATTCAGAATTGTTGTTGAGTTAACGTTTTCATATTGAATGATCCTAAGATGAAAAAGGGATAATAAAAGTCAACTTGATTATATATTTATGTGTCATGTGTTGATAATGATTGGAAAGATTTAATCATTGTTTTTGTGATTTTTCCATTGATATGGAAATGGTAATGTCCTAATTAATTATGTGAACATGTCATTTGCATTGGTTTTGAAACATGGTTGGGACCAGTGCTATATGTATGGAGGAAGAAAAAGAGATTAAAAATTATGTACCATTTTGAGGGACATGTCATAGATGAGTGGTTACTTTTCACTAATTTGAGGATAGTTTATCATTAGTTTTGGCGTGCTTTAGGTTAGAATTGGAGATATTTGGAGGAAAATGAATTGGAGAGTTGATTGAGAAGATAATTGAAGAAACCAAGTGAATTTGAGCAAAAAGAGGTCAAGAGCTACAAAATACAAATTCATGTAGAGAAAAAAACCTTTCACAAATGCGGTCAAACAACCCGTGAACGCAGAGTCCTTGTCAAGAGAGGACCACGAATGTGCCAAGTGGTTCCCGAATGCGCCTATACAGTCAACCCAGTTTCACAAATGCGGACTACTCTCCACTAATACAAAGAGTCACTTTTCAGACACCTGGGAAGATTGAGAATTTCACAAAATTGATCCCAAAAACAATATTAACACTCATCGATAATCTTTATTGTTCATGATCAGGGAATCAATCCATCCAAGATAAAAAAAAATTAGTTCAGATTTTAGCTTAAATTAGAGAGAAAAAACTGTATGTTTCATATTTTGGATTGAGATTTTGAAGGATGTTGCCTCACAATTCACATTTGGGTTTGAAGATTGTGTGTTGAATAATAAAATCATTTGTTCCCTTCTTCTTTCACTGCTTCACATTGCGAGAATTGTGGGTATAATTGTGTATATGAAATTGGGGTTCTGTGCTAGAAATGGACAAAACTATTTGGGTATTTGATTTGTCATTCTATTGCTTTTGTGATTCTTGGATTCCATGTTTTAATTTATATAATGGGTTTAATCTAGTCTTCCTTTTTGAATTTATGAATGGAGAGTGCATGCTCAAACTTAGCTTTTGATCTTTGTGGGTTTCTCGGAAGAGAATTTTTAAAGTGAAGAATTAGATTAATATTCATATTTTAGCTTTGTGTCCTATGTTTGAGACTGAAAGGAAAAGATTTGGTCCTACTTTTTTGAAGGCTAAACTTGCTAGAAGTAAGGGTTTAGATTAAGGTATTATGTTACTTTTTGGTTGAACTTGATTGAGACCGAAAGGAGATTATCATGACCAAAAGTACACCCTAGTCGTAACATGTACTATAAGACCCCGAGAGACCGTATAGAAGCAACTTAGCATACATAATACAAGATAAAAGAACAAAGAGTTTTAGAAGTAGAATTTCATATAAAAAAGTTTGACAAAGTAGTGGAAGTCCAAACTTAAGTCTCAAATTTATGTATTACATCAAAGGAGTGATTGGGACGTAACCCATACATCACATACAAAATTCAAAAAGAAAAGACATGAAAGCAGTAAAAGAGTGTCGGTCCTTAGAACATGAGGAATCACCCATCTTCAAAGTCTATTAGGAGAATCATACCTTACATTATTGAAACAATGTAGGAATAAGTATGTTCTAGTATATGGAATGTGCCAAGTATGATAGAAATGCATAAGATTTATGAAATCATGAAAAAGGGACTTTATATGACATGCAATGACCAAGCTAAATCATAAAATAAAATGTTAGAAAAAGAAAAATCATAACCATGGTAAATGCATGCTAAAGATCTTTAAAATACCTTTGAGATACTTTTAGAAAGTAACATTAATTCATTATTGTAGAAGATTTACTTTTAATCCACATAGATATGTGAGCTATAACATGGAATCCAGTGTCTATTGCACATCGAAAACAAATGTCCATACTTTCCAAGGTATTAGCTATAAACTTTTAGCTTAGGTGCATCCACTAGCTAATGTCAATCTAAGACAATCATCCTATGGTGGCACAGTAGTATTGGGATAGGGAGATTTCTACTAGAAATCCGATATCAACTAAAGGAGAACTTCCATCTCAATATCCTCTCGGTGATAAGGATAAATCCCACAAAATATTCACTAATCTTAACTTATCTTATAATACATGGAAGGCCGCATCAAGTAGTCAGTCCAAGATAGAATTCACTAGAGTAGCTCTTTACTCTCGATCAATCTAAGGTGAGAAAACTTATAAACCTTATGAATCCTTTATGTGAGAAAATCCTTTCACAACCATGTGATGAGTTGTATGTGAGAAATTCATTCACAACAAAAACAACGATGCTTTACTCTCAAAGCAACCTTAAGTCTTTTTCGTCAAGTTCATAAATAATCAGGCATTTCTTTATAAATACGTCTTTCATAGTTCAAAAGCTTCTTCATATGATCAAAATCTAGAAATTATGGATCATGCATGGGTTCAAGTGAATTCAACTAAAAAACAAGTAATTATTTCAATTCATGCATAAAAAGACATAAAAATCAATTAGATCATAATTCAAAAGAACCCAAGAGATTGAATAATGCCCTAACTTCAACTTGAGATTCTAAGTTGTAAAAATTAGAGAATTTAGAAAACCTATGGAGGAAAGGTTTCCATAGGTGTATAATATCACACCTTGATGTAAAAGGCACACAATCAATGCTTAATTGGAGACTTGATCTTTAAACCCAAGAATTCTTCTTTAAGATTTAGAGAAAGATTGGGAAGAACTTAATCGACTTTTGGGATTTTAGGACAATGAGTTAAATAGGGAAATATTTTGGCAAAACCAAATATATGGGGTTTAGGAAAGATGACATAGTACTGAATTAAAATAATTAGGAAAAGACCCAAAAGCCCATTAAAAATAACTGTCGGACCTTCACCAACGATTTAGACCTACAACAGACCTTCCTGTCGACCGTAGGTAGGGGCTAGATACTTGTTATTGGGCCTGCAAATGACGAGGCACATATATGGTTGGTTAGTCTACCGAGGGATTGTACATGGACACCGTAGGTCCTAAAAAATTCCCAAACAATTTTACTTCATTTCACTTGTTACCTATGGATGAAATCTGCGGTCAATAGATGCTTCTACCAACCGTATGTCGAAGCCGTAGGTCACACCTACAACCCAAAAACTGCATTTTCCATTCTTTTCAATCCCAGGTGTCACAATATCTCCCCCTTGAGAATGAGTATTGTTAGCCCCAAATTTCGCAATAGAAATCATTATCTCAATTTCACCAAAAGAAATTGGGTTCTTCCTCTCCAAAATATTTCTCTCTTTAACACTTCAAGAAGAAGAAAGGATTCAAGCTAGGATCAAGGTCAAGTCTCCATTCCTCAAGAAATTGTGGGCTTTGATAAGTGAGGTATGGTAGTTTTCACCCATGGATTCCTTCCATTTATGGAGTTCCCAAATTCCTCTATTTCCATAGTTAGAATTTCCTAGTTGAGTTAGGTTTTTCTTCAAGTATCAAGCGTTTGTTTGATTATCTATTTAAATGATTGAATTATGATCTCTTATGCATGTATTGATAAAATACTATGATTTTATTATGAATTCCCCATAAGCCCATGTTTTCTCCCATGTTTTCAGCTTATGATCATATGATGTGGGATTTTGACTATAAAGGAAGAGTTTTATGAAAATTAAGTATGTATTTCTAGATCTACATGAATTTATGATGAAATTCATATCTAATCCATGTTTTCTAAGTTTTGATGATTGAATGTGGGTTTTGAACCTTGGAAGGTAAATTATGGACTTATGTATTTTCTTATGATATCTATGCAAATGTTTTAAGGATACTTTTACAGTAAAGTATCACTGATGATGATCATGACGTGCTATTGAAATGATTTTTCTCATATTCACATAAAAGCAAGATGTGAAAGGTTTTTTCACATAATAAAGATTCTAAGGTTGAAAGATTTTCTCACCTAATTGAATCAAATATTAAGACCTATCCTAATGATGACTTATCTTGGATTGGCAAGATGACGTGCCAATCCATGGATAATAAGAACAAGAAGAAATGACTATTATGTGGGATTTATGCTTAGCACTAAGAGGATATTTGAGATGGAAGCTCTCATGTTAGGAGAGGTCAGGTTTCTAGAAGCAATCTTTAATCGCTTACCTATGTGCCCCAATAGGATGATTGTCTAGATAGGCATTAGCTAGTGGATCCACCTAATCTAGAAGTTCATGGTCCTTAACTTGGCAAGTAGGACAACCCTTTTCGATGTGGGAGACAATGGGGGATCATGTTATTGCTCACATGGTCTTTATGTCAGTTAAGGCTAATGCCCACATTAATAATGAACTAAGGTTACTTCTAGAAGATTCTTATATGTGTTCAAAGGTTTCAAATGATGTTCACTTGCATGGACCATTTTGTAGGAATTATGTTTTCTAACCCTTTTATATCATTTTAGCTTTGTCAATTGCATGTCATGAAATGAAATGTCCCATTTAGCATGATTTAAAGGTTTTATGCACAACTATCATACTTGGTACATTGTTTTGTACTAACTCATACTCTTGTCTAAATTTCCCTAAATGCAGGGTCCGAGAGTCAAGTGTCTCAGTTTCATGGCTAGTGGTTTATTTCTAGATTTTTGAGCTTTTGTGATTCTTCATGCTTTGAGGAAGGATTCTATTGTTTCAGTTTCCTTATTGCATTTCACTTTTAGACATGATGTATGGGCTAGGCCCAATTTCTTTCTATTACACTAGATGGCTATATTGAGACAAGTGTTTTAGACTTCCGATGTTCTTTTATAAAACTATTGGACTTGGACTATTGTTTTACTTTTATTATTCTATTTCTTATGTTATGAAAGCTATGTGGCTTGTATAGGGTCCTTCGAGGTTCTATACTCTATGTTACATTTAGGGGGTACCCATGGGTCGTGACAAGTAAAATCTTTCCATTACTTAACTATATATTAATATTTGATTAAATTTAAATTTAGTGAAAAGACAAAATGGTAATTCAACTTTGCGCTTTGGAGTTTCCCTCTTTTTCCAAGAAAGATCATCTTCCGAAGCTTTTAGGGACCAAATGCTTGATAGGCTTGCATGGCGTGGATCGTATTGCTTTCTTGATGGTTACTCCAGGTACATTTAGATGTCTATCGCACCATAAGACCAAGAAAACACTACTTTTGCATGTCCCTATGGGACATTTCCTTTCATAAGAATGTTTTTTGGCTTGTGCAATGTGCCAACAACGTTCCAATGATGTATGCTCTCTATTTTTGCCGATATGGTGGAATACTAAATGGAGGTCTTTATGAATGATTATTCGATTGTGGTTGATTCATTTGAAGCATGTCTCAAATACCTTCGAAAGGTACTGCAACGATGCGTTAAAACCAATCTTTTTCTAAATTGGGAGAAATGTCACTTCATGGTCAAATAAGTTATAATTGGGGCATTAAATTTCAGAAGAAGGAATGCAAGTGGATCAAGCTAATTCGAAGTGATTGTTACACTATCTCCCCCCATTTCGGTGAAAGCCGTCCAGAGTTTTCTAGGACATGTAGGTTTGTACAGGCTATTTATAAAGGGTTTCTCGAAGGTAGATTACCCCCTTTGTAAGTTACTTGAAAATGAATCTACTTTCAACTTTGATGAACCTTGTCTCAACTCAATCTTATGCTTAAAATAAAAACTATTGTTAGCTCTGATTATTAGTTCTCCCAATTAGAGTGCTCCATTTGAACTAATGATTGATACGAGTGGTGTGGCTTTGGGAGTTGTTCTTTTTCAATGAAAAAGAAAGCTATTTCACCCAGTCTATTATACGAGTAAAATTTTGAATGTGGCTCAAAAGAATTATACCATCACTGAACAAGAATTATTAGCGGTGGTGTAAGCTTTTGAACAAATTAGCGGTGGTGTAAGCTTTTGAACAAACTAGAGTGGTGGTGCACATGGATCATGCTGCAATCCGATATTTTATGGCTACGAAAGATGCAAAACCAAGGTTGATTCGGTGGGTGTTGGTGTTGCAACCGTTTGATTTCGAGGTCAAAGATCGAAAAAGATCTAAGAACCAAGCAGCAGATCACTTGTCAAGGCTGCAAACCAATGTGGTTTTTCCCGGTGAGAGGGACATTGAGGAAGCATTTCCCGATGAGTGAGTTATGATGGAAACTCATGGCAATCAACCTTGCTATGTTGATTTTGCAAACTATGTGGTGTGTGGTATTGTTCCTGATGTACTGAATTTTTATCAATGAAAGAGGTTATTGTTTGATGTGAAGAATTATTTTTGGGATGAACCTTACCTATTTCCGAAATGCGCAGACCACATAATTAGAAGGTGTGTACCAGAAGTGGAGGTAAATGCAATTCTCGATGCTTGCCACGCATCGCCATTTAGTGCACATCAATGTATTCAATTCCAAAATAAAGGAGGAGTGTCGAGAAAACATTAGTTACCTATACATCCTATTCTAGAGGTAGAGTTGTTCGATGTCTGGGGAATCGACTTCATGGGACCTTTTGTGAGCTCTAGCGGAAAAAAGTATAGCTTGGTGGTGGTGGACTATGTTTCTAAATGGGTAGAGGCTATATCTTACCCAGCAATGAAGGGAAGAGTGATGGGCAGTTCCAAAAGGGATACATTTTCACAAGGCTTAGAACTCCGCGAGTAGTTATTAGCGATGGAGGATATCACTTTTTCAACCGTTTGTTTACTTCCTTAGTGAGCAAATATGGAGTTAAACATAAAGTTGTGACCCCTTATAATCCACAGACAAGTGGGAAGGTTGATGTATCAAATTGAGAAATCAAGGGAATTCTCGCAAAAACAATCAATGAAAATCAAACTCAGTTGCCTCAGAAGCTAGATGATGCTTTTTGAGCTTACTGCACCGCTCTCAAGAGTTTGATTGGCATTCCACCATACTAATTGGTATTTGGAATGTCTTTTCACCTACTAATTGAGCTTGAACACAAGGCATTGTGGGCATTGAAGGTATTAAACTGGAATTGGGGGGACACTTCAAATGATTGAATCAATAAACTCAATGAGTTGGAAAAGTTTCGGTTGCGGGCATATGAGAGTGTAAGGCATGATGCTAAAATCCTTCAACGTGAGTTTAAAATTGGTGATCTTGTTTTACTTTATAAGTTTCGTATGAGATTTTTCCTGGGTAAACTCAAATCAAAGTGGTCAGGCCCGTTCAAAGTAACACGTTTTCACAAATGGGGCAATTGAAGTTGCAAGCAAGGAAGGATCGCCATTCAAAGTAAATGGGCGACTCTTGAAGCCCTATTTTGGGAAATGTCCTGATATCTCAGTAATTGAAGAGTTGTATTTGGAAGATTCTTTAAAGCATTTCCATGTCGTGCCACAGTATTAACTAAGGCGCTGCTTTAGAGGTCACCCATGTTTTAGTTGTTTTTTAATAACGTTTGCTGAATGTGTAGGTTAAATCCCATATTTTAAAAGGATGATAATTGGGCGATGGACTAATCCTTGCGGCGAATCACCAAATGGTACCAGATCACCCAAGTACATCGCCCTTCTTAGGGCCAGATTGGAGACTCATTCTGGAAAATTTGAAGACCTACTATATTGTCGGCGTATCACAGAAATGAATTGGCAAGGTCGATAATTATCACCTATTTTGCTCCAACTGAAGGGCCAATTTTCTATAAATTTCAGCGAGCAAAATTCTGCTCAGTGTCTTGCCGAATGGTTCGGCGTATCCCGACATCCCTCGCCAATTGGGTGTGCATTAATGTTTTTCCTACTCTAAGTTGTTCTTTCAGTGATCCTTACTCTCCCGTTTTGCCAGCTACATTAATTTTTATTCGCATTGAGGGCAATGCTTAGTTTTCTGTAAGGGGGATGCGAAGGTGTATGAAGGTCTCAACATTGTTGGTCTTTGATCCCAATTGATTCCACCATAATATTTCTTAATTTGTGAATGTTGTGGTTGTTTTCTTGCATATTTGGGTATCGGTTGTGATCAATACTGATGACTTAAATAGTGCTCATTATTGATAGATATGGTTGTGCAAGTTAAATGAGGCAAATTTGAGTTGCATAAGTCATGTGTGGACTCTTAGAATCTAATTGTGACTAGTCGATTGGCGAAATGAGTCTTGTGATGATCGTTGCATGCGAGCTTAACTAGTAAATTCATGATCGATGACTGTGTTGAATATCTTCTATGTTGATTTTTTTTTTAAAATATGTGCTTGGTGATACCTAGAACTTTCCCCATTCGTCCAATTGAATAACGTTGGTGAATGAAAGAAATTATCTGAGGCACAAATATTTGAGAGTGAACAAAAGTGGTTTTTATACCTCTTTGTGACCACAATTAATAAATCAGATATGGTATGAAATGGACGAAATAAATAGAATAAATAATGAAATGATAGAGTTTAATCTAAGTGATTTAGAAATTCAATACTCAGATTAATGATCAATAAAGAATACTTAGAATATTGGCACCAAACCGTAGTAGATATTACTTTATTAGGAAATCTAATAAAAGAAAATATAGAAGCATTCCAACAAACTCACGACATAGAAAACATAGAATTTATGTTAGAAAATATAAAAGAAATTATAAGATTAATACCCCTAGAAAAATTGTATTATGAACGAATCAATCAATAATGAAAGGACTACTAAAACCTGAACAACAACCAACTACAAGAGCTATATGACGAAGTTTTATTTCACAAGAGATAATGACAAATTATTGCAGAACTATTGGACACAAATATCCAGACCATCAATGCTAATTTTATTAATATCACTATACCTCCTATAATTATTTCTTTTTGAGTTGTTTCCTCTGTATATGATAATTCTTTAGGTAATTCTGGGCATATTTGTTCTTTAGAGTTAATTTCTTTTTCTGTTACTAATTCTCTTGGTATGTAATTTTCTTCTTGTCCAGTATTTATTATGATAATATTCTTTCTTTGTTCTATTATTCCAGTTATATAATAATGATATGGTTCAATTTAGGTCTTAATTCTTTGGATTTTTTACTTCTGATGTACCTGATGTACTTGGTTTTGTATCTTTAATATCTTCCGTATTATTTATCTCTATAGGATTACCAGCTTCGGTTTCTATAAAGTTATTATCTCCTATTTTCTCTAATATTTCTGTATATGTTTCACTTATATCTGAGCCTTGTTCTGAACAATTTTCATCTATATCAACATTATCAATTCCTATATCTGGTGTTTCCTTAGTTAGTTCTCTAAGTTTTTATATTTCTATTTTTAAGTTTGTTTCTATTTCATTTACTTTTTGTTTAGCCGCATATAATTCTTTAAGCATAATTAGTTCTTTTTCTAAGGCAATTATCTTATCATTTTTCGCTTCTTCAATCTGTTGTATTTCTAATTTTGCTTGCTGTTTTATTGTATTGTGTAACAGATATAAACAAAACAATACAATTATGCGGAGGATATATCTCAAAACAACTAATAGATAACAAAATTGGAATGACAGAAGTACCAGGATACATAGAAAGGACACTACTAGGAACAGTAAAATTATGGTTACAAAACTTACCTGAAGAAAGCATAAAGACATTAAGGAGTAATAAGAAAATGGATGGAGAAATTGCAATTACACCAATCGACATATTAAATAAATATGAAATAGCTATAAGAAATGAATTCAGTAGCACAACTACAGAAGTAGAAGAACAAAATAAGGAAAAACAATTACATAGAAATTTAATGTTAAAATTAGCTATATGTAATATGTGTTATATAGATGAATATACATG
>NW_006238980.1:1324904-1356778 GCF_000226075.1 Solanum tuberosum | reverse complement strand
TTCCTAAATTTGAAAATATTATCTTTATTTTTAATTCTTCTGGATTTTCGTAAGTTGTTTCTTCTATAGAAAATTCTTCCTTATTCATTTTAAATTATGTTTCAATTTATACTCTATTGCTTGTATTTCTAGTTGTAGGTTGAATATTACTTTTCTTTGTGCTAGCAAAGATTTTTGACATACTCCTGCATATATATTATGTTTGAAGCCTTTCTTGTCTATATTTTAATTCTTGTCGTTTTTGAATTACTGTTCTAATTAATTCGTACTTATGATTTCTCTTTATTGTTCATTTTTACTACTTAGCTCTGATACCAATTTGGGGGTGGGGGGGGTCCTTTCATTATTGATTGATTCGTTCATAATACATTTTTTCTAGGGGTATTAATCTTATAATTTCTTTTATATTTTCTAACATAAATTCTATGTTTTCGTGGTGAAAAGCCACTTCAAGAAGGAAAGAAAAGGAGCACTGAGTGAATCGCTGACCAGTTTGGCGAACATGATGCACCTCACCAAAAGTTACAAAACGATTTGCTAAAAAGTCATGCATAGAAGGCGAGAAGAGGAGCACTTGGCGCATCACTGACCGATTTGGCGAACCCCAACTTACTTCGCCAAGTTGACTCCGTGCTAAAATTTTTGGAGCACATAAATTCAATTTTAAAAAGTAGTTCCCATGTTGTTTACTTCTGGATTTTTGAGTTTTTACATTCTATATCATTGTTTTTACATTTTTAGTAGAGATTTAGGGTTTGTGAGACTTTTATCCTAATTTTTAGCATTTGAAGATCGTTGTCAAACCTAATGGTAAACTTCGTTGGTAACGATTTGTTGTTCTTTACTATGTTTATCTAAAACTCCCATTCTTGGGTGTGTGATTATGTAATTGAATGCATTAATTAGCTAATAGGTGTTGTGAGTTACTGATTTTATTGTTGATTTTAAGTGGGTTCAATTATTACTTGGTGTTTTATTGGAGAAATTCTAGTTTCAAATGCAATTTTTGCTTAGTACTCAATACTTTCTTGAGAAAAAAGGTGTTAGAGGAGAATTATTAGTTTATGATTGTATCGATTCCATTGTTACAAATCTAGCTTGATAAAGTGGCTATGAATGCAATCTTGCAAATCTAGCTTGAAAGAGCGGATTGATTAAAATAATGGGTTTTTAAATTGTGTAGTGCCTATTGAGGTTCGAAAGAACTCACTTGATTTGCAATAGTTAATTAAGAAATGACTATCGCACTCAAAACCTAGCCTACCCACCGAAATTCAACATCTTTGAGTAACTAGTAATCACCCATTACGTGAAATTACCATTCAATCTATCACACTCCCAAGAAACATTCTCTACTTGTTTACTTCCGGTTTTAGTAGTCATAAATTGCTTATTTAAAATCAACCTGCCCACCCCCATATTTGACAATAATTGCCAAAACATTGTGATTTATTTTAATGGTGAGAAACGTGTACCTCTACAAACGATTAGGACACGATTTTACTTCTTAACCAAATTATTTAATGTATCACTCCCTGTAGGATCGACCTCAACTCTTCGTTGGGTTTATAGTTGTTAGCGACCGCCTACGTTTAGAATTGGATGAAGTATAGTTGAGCTTTATCATACGTGACTTAGACAAGGAGACCCTATCTCTCCCTATTTGTTCTCTGTTGCTATGGAGTATTTGAGCAGATGTCAAGGTAATCTTAGAGAAAATAGATAGTACAAGTATCATCCTAAGTGCTCCAAACATGGTATTACTCACCTATGTTTTAAAGTTGATCTTTTATTGTTTGCAAAAGGTGATCAGCCTTGTATTGCTGCCTTATACCAATGCCTCCAATAATTTTTCAAGCCTCTGGTCTGCAAGCTAACATTGGTAAGAACTTTTTCTACTTTGGGGGCATCAATGACCAAATACAAGAGAGCTTATTTCTACAGTTTGGTTTTACCCCCAGGGAATTACCATTTAAATATCTTGGTATACCACTATCCACAAAGAAGATGTCAGTCAGTCAATAGACTCCTATTGATAGAATTGTAGCAAAACTCTCTTCTTGGACTGCCAGAAAGCTTTCTTATGCAGGTACAAAACAACTAGTTCAATCTGTTTTGTTTGGAATCCAAGCTTATTAGGATCAATTTTTTGTGATTTCCTGTAAGATCATAAAGCTTATTGAGGCCTACTGTAAAAGTTACATCTAGTAAGGAACCAATATGTGCCCTATAGCATGGGACAATATATGCCTTCCCAAGTCAGTAGGTGGACTAAATCTTATTAACTTACAAATATGGAACAGGGCAACAATAGCAAAGACATGTAGGGATCTAGCTCATAAACCTTACAAGCTTTGATTAAGATGGATTCACAATTTCTACATCAAGAACCATCATATCATATCAACTACACTACCATAATAGGCATCTTGGATAGTTAAGAAGATTATAGTAGACATAAGTTTACTTGAACAAACACAATAACTTGGACATACAAAACTTACCATCAAGATTATCTACTTACAACTTATTGGGGAGAGAAATAGAGTTCCTTGCAAACATATGATGTTTGAAAATGCAACTAGAACTAAATCCTGATTCACACTTTGGGAAATTGCAAAATAGACTCCTGAACTTATACATTAACATCATGGGGCATAGAGGCTGACAAGAAGTGTAAACTTTGTCAAAGAGATTTTGAGTCAATAGATCACCTTTTTGCATGTTGTCACTTCACTCAAAGCATGTTTGTTACAATCCGTAGCTTAGTAGGTCAACTAGAGCCTTTTGTGAGAGCTCTAGAGTTTGACGTGAGGGGTAGAGTCGTAAAATGACTTCCCGTACTTAGAATGAGTGGGACCCAAAACAGTTTCTTGAATCCGTCCCAAAATGGGCCACCTATGGATGGGATTCATGCCCCATAGGTGGACCTACGCCTCGTGGGTTAAGACCCATAAAGTAGACCCCTAGTACCCCATCCATGAAGGACTAGTACGGTCCGTAGACCCACCCACGGTCCGTGGGTCGGGTCTCGTGGGTGGGGCGGTTTTGAAGATAAATTGTTTTAAGTTAGGGACTTAGGGGTTAATTCATAATTTGTTAGGATTTAGGTGGGATAATTTTATTAGTAACTAGACCACCTATATATATCTAATAGACTATTTATTAGATGATTCCAAATCATTACTTCAATTTACTCAAATAACCCAACTCCCTCTCAAATATTCTCTCTCTACAAAGTGAAGAAGAACAACAAGAAGAAGAAGAGACGGAAGCTAGGTCTAATTCCTCCATTGTTGCAATCTTTTGTGAGGGCTTTTAGGCACGGTATGTTCGCTTGCTCATCAATGGATTCTTCCATCCATGGAGTCCCCTAGAATTCCCCAATTTGATGAAAAATTTCCCCAATTCAAAGTTAGGGTTTCTTCAATGTTGTGGGTTATGATGTATGTTGATCCAACTGAGTAAATAGTAGATGATTTTAATTGAATTAGATATGTATGATGAAATTATATGATTCCATGGCTAACCCTAGTCTAAATTGATGAAATCAAAGTATGTGGGTTTATGCCTTGTGAAGGGAAATTGATGATTCTTGATTGATCTTCTAGAATTAATGACTTGTATAGTAACTGTTCAGGAATAGAAACATGTCAACTTGAATTGAACTAGTATAACGTACACATGGCGGATCATGATTAGTAATGATTGAGATTGGGACTTTATGATGAAATATAATTATAATTGCCTAAAAAGAAGGCTTGTGACTAATGTGTCTTGTGATCAAGATATGTATGATAATTATGGAAGTAAAGCTTTGAGGGTAGGTCTTGAAATCATAGATGTTGATCACTAGGGCTTTCAGAATGAGTCTATATGATGAGATAGCTTGCATACAGTTTGTATACTAATGGCTAGAGTTGTTGTGGAAGGATTTTACCCACGTGACCTACCTAGTACTATATGAATGCATGTATGTAAAATGTGAAAGGTCTTCTAACATAGAATGATTCTAGTTTGAAAGGTTTACTCACCGATAACGAATCAAATCATGTTAAACTATAATAGCATGAAGCTGTGACATAAGATCCATCCATGGTAGCTTGAATTGGTTAGGCCGAGACCATTTCATGGTAGCTTAGGATTGAGAAATCATACTCTCCTAAGTCTAGCCTTTTCTAAAGCATAATTGAACTAAGACTTACTTAATAAAGTACCTCAGAGTGGTCAAGAGTATAAGTGGAGTTAGACATGCTTAAGGTAATATCTCATAGGGTCCATGTGAAGAATGAACTTCGACATACTTAAGAGAGTATCTCATAGAGCTCAAAGTAGAAAAGGGGTTTAAACATGCTTAAGTAAGTATCTCATAGTATCCATCCTAATAGTGAACTTAGACATACTAAAGGAAGTATCTCATAGGTTTTAACCTAATAATGAACTAAGAAGTGCTTAAGAGGTTACCTCATAGTGTTCTAGAGTTAAAGAGAGAAACTAGGTTCCAAGCCGAGAAGTGTTTGTATGAGGACCTAAAGGTAGTACTTAGTATGTATAGTATTATGGGGTGTTATGCTTGCATTGCACAAGTATGACTTAGGGTCATTAAAGAGAAGTCTTGATATAGGATTGTGCTAGAGTTGCCCGTCCTAGTTATAGTTGACTAAATTTGAGAGATTCCCTTAGTTATGAGAGTTAAGCTAATAATGACGCCAAAGTAGGGTGAATATTACTAGGATGACTTCAAGGCTATGCTTAGTGGGAAGTGTAGTATGGGATGCCTTTCATGCATTGCACAAGTGTGTCTTGAGGTTACTTAGAAGTATGATACCCTTATGGCATAGAAAAGCTTAAGAGTTGACCATGTATGTAGACTATGATGAAGATGACCAAAAAGGGATACTTGGCTAGGGTGGTATTATGGGATGCTATTCTTGATTTGCATATGTATGCTTTTGAGGTTACTTGAGAATGGTGCTACTATGGTAAAGATGAGTAAGTGTCTATCAGGTTCAGATTATTAGGATTTATCTCTTATGCTCATTGACTATGCCTTAGGTTGACCTGTGTTTATATGATGCTTATGTTGGAGACTATGCTATGACCATGATGTTATGTTGTGACTATGTTTTATCTCTTATGCTTATGTTTTATGTTGACTAACCCTTTTGAGATGCTCTTATGATGTTGTGCTAGCTTTCATACTTGGTACATTATGTACTAACACATATTGCCTACATTTTAACCAAATGTAGGGTTGATGAGATTAAGTTGCTTTGAAGGCTATGTTTCCAATGATCTAGATGAGTTGAAGAATTGGCGAGTTCTCATGGCTTCGAGGAGAAACCCTTATTTCCTTTATGTAATTTCTTTATGTTCTAGACTTTGTATGGGCTGCGTCCCAATGAATTTTATTCAAGAGTTAATAGATGGTTTAAGAGAAAGATTTAGTAAAGACTTTCGTTTTCTTAGGAAAATATTTCCGATTGTACGGTCTTAAAGATGTTTTCAATTTTCCATACTTTTCTATTACCAATGTTATGATGCTAAGGGCTTGTATTAGACCCCTTCAGGGTCGAGTACATTGTGTTATGTCTAGGGGATACCCCTGGGTCGTGACAAACCTGGTATCATCGGACAAGGTTTTAGAATAGTTCTAGGATTATCTCAAACCATGTCTAGTAGAGTCTTGTTCATATATGTGAAGCACCCCACATTTATGAATAGGAAGCTATTGGATGATTAGGAAATCTCAGTTCTTCATTCTCCAAATCGTGCCATAGATCTATAAGCTCTCTCTCTTATCCTTTATACGATGGTCTTTAGGATGTGACTATTAGAAGGGTTTATACTACAAGGAGTGAGGGAGAAAGGTTTGTTGTGATGCCAATTATGGATATGTGACTTAAGAGATTTGAGATGATAGATTGTAATATTGTCCTTAGTATGAATGATGCTTCATTATTGCCTTATGATGTTTAGAAGAATTTGGGTAGGCTTACTCCCGAAGGGGGAGATAGTGTGCCTACCTAGCAAGGTGATTGTGAGGTTATGTTTAGTTTTTGGTAGAACCCGACCTAGTCATGATGAAGTTTGAAGTATGTTGATAGATTGGTTGAATATGGTGTTTAAGTAATGCCTAGATACGTTGAGTGAATAGACTCCTCTAAGAAGGGTAGAAGTGTATTTCACCATGGTTTAGAATCATATTGTGTGATGGATGTAAAAGCTTAAGTAATGACTTTCTCTGGCCTTAGAATTGAAAGAAGAGATGCCTAAAAGAGTTTGTATAGTCTTACTCCCAAGTGAGGGATAATGTGCTTAGATAATAAGGTCATTGAGTGTCCTTGATGTTCATGAGTGAGGTTTGCTTGATTTTCTTACCTTAAGAGGTGTAGTGAGTTTGAGAAGTTTAGTCCCGGTTTGTTAGGCTCTTGTGAGATCTTGACTGCTGTTAGTAAAGTTTCTTGTGAGCTATAATTTCTTATTGAGAACCTCTCTAATTTAGAAGTACCGGTAGAGGTCTTAGACCGGCAAGTGAAGAAATAGAAGAACAAAGAAGTTGTTCCATGAAGTAGTTTGGAGTGTTCTTTAGTAAGGAATTTGGTTAAGAGTGCTACTTGGGAGGCCAAGGGCCAATGAGATGTCCCAATGTCCTCATCCTTTCCTTACACTCCTATTCAAGCTTGAGTTGATAGGTTCCTCTTGGTTTGCTTTTATGTGAAGGCATGTGTGAATAGTATGTTTCCATGATTTTCTTATGTGATACATGTTCATGAAAAGGCTTAGGTCTTAATAGAAATGACTTATATGCATTGTTTCTCATGTTGTGGTGCATTTGAGTAGATTTGCATATAGACTTCGTGAGTTGATTATGAGCTTGCCTTCGTTTTGGAATTGAAAGATTCCTCCTTCAGTAGATGCTTTTTAAGAGTCAATTGCATTTAGGCTCCATGTGCGTGTATGTTGAGCATGTTTTAGTCAGGAGATGTTAGTTCGTCCTATAAAAGAGTGGATATAGAATTTGATGCATTTTTTGGGTTGGTAGAAGTAGTTCCTACTCCCTTAAGTTGCATTGAAAGAGTTTAGTTTTGGATTGAAGTTTTCTTGCTTGGTTGTGTGCATTTAGATGTAGTGCATGCATAATGGGCTACTAAGTTAGATTTTTGAATTTAAGAAGTGCTTAAAGTGTCATTCGAGGACGAATGTTTCCCAGTGGGGGATATTGTAACACCCCGGAATTTAGTGAGTTGAACTAGTGGGTTCTAGAGCCTTTGGTAAAAATTTTGGAGTGTCGTATGAGGATTAAAATGAAATGAAATGGTTCTCGTACTTATAATAGGGGTTTTAGGGGTTAAACGTCTAGGTACCACCCCCAAGGACTTCCCAAAGGGTCCTTGAGGAGGACCCCTAAGCCGTCCCTAAAAACAGATTTTTTGTGACCTACAGATGGCCATTCACGGCCATTATATAAGACCACGCTCCATAGGTCATGGGCGTAGATAAAGGCCTGAGTTTCCTGCAACATTTAGGCCTATGACCCCAACCACGAGACCAAACCACGGATAGTAGTCCCATCCACGGTCCGTGGATTGGTGGGCGTGAGTAATGAGCAGTTTTCAACTTTTAGTTTTTAGTTGAGTGTTTAGGAGTTAAGTTAGTTATTAATTAGGGTTTATTGTAGGTCGGTCAATAGGTTATTTAACCACCTATATTAGTTTAAATAAACCCTAAACTAATCATTAGAACTCATTCATCTAAAGACCCCAAAACTCTCTCCAAAAATCATCTCTCTAGAATAGAAGAAGAAGAAGAAGAGAAGAGAATAGGGTAGCACCTTAGGGAGATTTACTCCACTGATTTAAGCTTTGTTTAGGGCTTTGATTGAAGTATGTTAAGCTTAATCATCTATGGGTTCTTCCACCCATAGAGCCCCCATAGTTTTCCCACTTGTGAAATCAAAAACCCAATTCTAGCGAGGGTTGTGATTGCATTGTGGGTAGGGTTTGGGTGTGATTCCAATCTAGTGGATATCACCCAATTATAATTGATTTATCTTTGTTTAATGATATTATGATGATTTAATGTGATTTCTATGGTAAACCCTAATCTAAATTGATGAATGTGGTTTTGTGGGTTTATGCCATTAGAGGCAAAGTTGACGGTTCATATGTGATCTTCCTAATTCAGTGTTATGTGTTGAAATTGATCAAAGTTAGGATCATAAAATCATGAATTGAACTATACTCTATTGTATATGACTGATCTCGACTTGTAAAGCTAGAATTGAACCTTTATGATCAATCACGACTAGAATCACCTAGTAATGAGAGATGTGATCAAAATACCTTAAAATCTAGGTATAAAGAAGAGAGTAATTAAGAAACCTTTAGAGTAAGGTTGTGATCATGATAGTTAGGGCTTTAGGGTGAATTTAAGGTGTTAGATCAACTATTAATGTTAAGGCTTTAAGAGTAAAGTCAAGAAGAGAATAGAAGTCTAATAGGTTGGATTGTGGCGAAAGGCCTACACTCACCTCACCTACCTTATGATTGCTTTATAGATGAAAATGATAGAATCACTTGAGCAGGGATGAATTGTCAAGGACATCCTTCAATGAGATATGACTGTTAAGCGAGGCTTAACAAGTAAACCTTGGGGTGTATGCTTGGCTCCAAGTGGATATTGACAATGAGATGGACTGTCATACAAGATAGGGTTCGGACTCCAAGAAGAAAGGAGAGCCACACCTAGTTGATGCGAGGACTATACAAGTTAAAGGGGGAACTCTTAAGTAGTAGAGGGTGGGTTTTCCCAAAGTTAGGTCTCATGAGATGGGAGCTTTCACATAGTTGAGTTAAGGTTCCTAGTAGCAATCTCCATATCCTATGAACTAAGACATGCTTGAGAAATATCTCATAGTGTTCTAAAGCATAATTAAACTAAGACTTACTTAATAAAGTACCTCATAGTGTTCAAGAATATAAGTGGACTTACCCATGCTTAAGGTAGTATCTCATAGGGTCCATGTGAAAAAAGAACTTAGACATACTTAAGAGAGTATCTCATAGTGTTCAAAGTAGAATAAGTGTTTAGACATGCTCAAGTAAGTATTTCATAGTATCCATGCTAATAGTGAACTTACACATACTCAGGAAGTATCTCATAGGGTTCAACCTAATAATGAACGAAGATGTGCTTAAGAGGGTACCTCATAGTGTTCTAGATTTAATGAGACGAACTAGGTTCCAAACCAAGAACTGTTAGTATGAGAACCTAAAGGTAGTACTTAGTGTGTATAATATTATGGGGTGCTCTCCAAGCATTGCACAAGTATGACTTAAGGTCATTAAAGAGAAGTTTTGGGATAGGATTGTGCTAGAGTTTCCCTTCCTAGTTATAGTTGACTAAAGGTGAGAGATTCCGTTAGTTATGAGAGTTAACCTAATAATGAGGCCAAAGAAGGGTGAATATGACTAGGATAACTTCAAGGCTATACCTAATGTGAAGGGTGGTATGGGATGCCTTTCATGAATTTTACAAGTTTGTGTTGAGGTTACTTAGAAGTATGATACCCTTATGGCATAGAGAAGCTTAAGAGTTGACCATGTATGTAGACTATGATGAAAATGACCTAAAAGGGATACTTGGCACTTGGGTAGTATTATGGGATGCTATTCTTGCTTTGCACATGTATGGTTTTGAGGTTACTTGAGAATGGTGCTACTACGGTAAAGATGACTAAGTGTCTATTAGGTTCATATTATTATGAATTACCTCCTATGCTCATTGACTATGTCTTAGGTTGACTTGTGTTTATATGATGCTTATGTTGGAGACCTTCCTTTGACCAGGACGTTATGTTATGACTATGTTTTATCTCTTATGCTTATATCGTATGTTGACTAACCATTTTGAGATGCTTTTATGATGTTGTGCTAGCTTTCATACTTGGTAAATTTTGGACTAACACATATTGCCTACATTCTAACCAAATGTAGGGTTGAGGAGATTGAGTTGCTTTGAAGGCTAGGTTTCTAAGGATCAGGAAGAGTTGAAGAATTGGTGAGTCCTCATAGCTTCGAAGGCCAACCCTTATTTCCTTTATGTCGTTTCTTTATGTTTTAAACTTTGTATGAGTTGTGTCCCAATTAATTTTATTCAAGACTTATTAGATGGTTTAAGACAAAGATTTAGTACAAACTTCCGTTTTCTTATGAAAATATTTTCAATTTTATGGTCTTAAAAAAGTTTTAAATTTTTCATACTTTTCTATTACCTATGTTATGATGCTAAGGGCTTGTATTAGACTGCTTTGGTGTCGAGTACGCCATGTTAAGTCTAGAGGGTACCCCTGAGTCGTTACAAATTTGGTATCAGAGCACAAGGTTTTAGAATGGTTCTAGGATTGTCTAAAACCACGTCTAGTACAGACTTGTTCATAACTGTGAAGCGCGCCAAATTTATGAATAGGAAGCTATTGGATGATTAGGAAATCTCAGTTCCTTATTCTCCAAGTTGTGCCATAGATCTATAAGCTCTCTCTCTCTCTTATCCCTTATCTAATGGTCTTTAGGATGTAAGTATTAGATGGGTTTATGCTACAAGGAGTGAGGGAGAAATGTTGGTTGTGATGCCAATTATTGTTATGTGACTTGAGAGATATGGGATGATAGATTGTGATGTTGTCCTTAGTATGAGTTATGCTTTATTATTGCCTTAAGATGTTTAGAAGAATTTGGGTAGGCTTACTTCCAATGGGGGAGATAGTGTGCCTACCTAGCAAGGTGATTGTGAGGTTATGTTTAGTTTTTGGTACAACCTGATTTAGCCATTATGAGTTTTGAACAATGATGATAGATTAGTTGAATAGGGCGTTTAAGTAATGCCTAGATAGGTTGAGTGAATAGACTCATCTAACAAGGGTAGAAGTGTAATTCACCATAGTTTAGAATCATCTTGGGTGATGGATGTAAAAGCTTAAGTGATGACTTTCTTCGGCCTTAGAATTGAAAGACGTGATGCTTAAAAGTGTTTGTATAGGCTTACTCACAAGTGGGGGATAATGTGCTTAGATAATAATGTCATTGAGTGTCCTTGATGGTCATGAGTTAGGTTTTCTTGATTTTCTCACCTTAAGAGGTGTAGTGATTTTGAGGTGTTTAGTCCCGGTTTGTTAGGCTCGCGTGAGATTTTGAGTGGTGTAAGTAAGGTTGCTTGTGAGCTATAATTGCTTAGTGATAACCTCTCCAATTTAGAAGTACTGGTAGAGGTCTTAGACCGGCAAGTTAAGAAAAAGAAGATCAAAGAAGTTGTTCCATGAATCAGTTTGGAGTGTTGTTTAGTAAGGAATTTGTTTACGAGTGCTACTTGGGAGGCCAAGGGCCAATGAGATGTCCCAATGTCCTCATCCTTTCCGTCTTCTCTTATTCAAGCTTGAGGTGATAGGTTCCTCTTGGTTTGCTTTTATGTGAAGTCATGTGTGAATAGTATGTTTCCATGATTTTCTTATGTGATGCATGTTCACGAAAATGCTTAGGTCTTAATAGAAATGGCTTATATGCATTGTTTCCTCATGTTGTGGTGCATTTGAGTAGATTTGCATATAGACTTCATGAGTTGATTATTAGCATGCCTTAGTTTTGGAATTGAAAGATTCCTCCTTGAGTAGATGCTTTTTCAGAGTAAATTGCATTTAGGATCCATGTGCATGTGTGTTGAGCATGTTTTAGTTAGAAGATGTTTGTTCCTTCTTTAAAAGAGTAGATACAGAATTTGATGCATTTTTTTGATTGGTAGAAATAGTTCCTACTCCCTTGAGTTGCACCGAAAGAGTTTAGTTTTGAATTGAACTTTTCTTGCTTGGTTATGTGCATTTAGATTTAGTGCATGCATAATGGGATACTAAGTTAGATTTTTGACTTTAAGAACTGTTTAAAGTGTCATTCGAGGAAAAATGTTCCCTAGTGGGGGATATTGTAACACCCCGGAATTTTGTGAGTTGAACTAGTGAGTTTTAGAGCCTTCGGTAAGAAGATTGGAATGTTATATGAGGATTAAAATGAAAAGAAATGGTTCCTGTACGTACAGTAGGGGTTTTAGGGTTTAAACGTCCCGGTACGACCCCTCAAGGACAACCCAAAGGGTCCTTGAGGAGGATCCCATAGCAGCCTCCAAAATAGTCCCTAAAAACAAATATTTTGTGACCTACGGATGGCCATTCATGGCCAGTAGATCAGACCTCACCCCGTAGGTCATGGGCGTAGGTCAAGACCTGAGTTGCCTCGAACATTTAGGCCTCAGACCACAACCACGAGACCAAACCACAGACAGTTGTCCCATACATGGTCCGTGGATGGGTGGGCGTGAGTCATGAGCAGTTTTCAGCTTTTAGTTTTTAGTTGAGTGCTTAGGGGTTAAGTTAGTTATTAATTAAAGGTTAATGTAGGTCGGTTAATAGGTTATTTAACCACCTATATAAGCTTAAATACACCCTAAACTAATCATTATAACTCATTCATCTAAAGACCCCAAAACTCTCTCCAAAATTCATCTCTCTAGAATAGAAGAAGAAGAAGAAGAAGAAGAAGAAAAAGAGAAGAGAAGAGGGCAGCAACCTAGAAGAAAAAGAAGAAGAGAACAGAAGGGGGCAGTACCTTAGGAAGATTTTCCCAATTGATTCGAGCTTTTTTTAGGGCTTTTATTGAATTATGTGAAGCTTAATCATCAATGGGTTCTTCCACCCAAAGAACCCACATAGTTTTCCCACTTGTGAAATCAAAAACCCAATTCTAGCTAGGGTTATGCTTGCATTGTGGGTAGCATTTGGATGTGCTTCCAATCTAGTGGATAGCACCCAACTATAATTGATTTTGCTTTGTATAATGATATTACGATGATTTCTATGGTAAAAACTAAACTAAATTATTGAATGTGGACTTTGTGGGTTTATTCCATTAGAGGCAAAGTTGAAGGTTCATATGTGATCTTCCTAATTCAATGTTGTGTGTTGTAATTGATCAAAGTTAGAATCATATAATCATGAATTGAAATAGACTGTACTGTATATGATTGATCTTGACTTGTAAAGCTAGAATTGAACCTTTATGATCAATTAGGACTAGAATCACCTAGTAATGAGAGATGTGATCAAATTACCTTGAAATCTAGGTATAAAGAAGAGATTAAGAAAGAAACCTTTAGAGTAAGGTCGTGATCATGATAGTTAGGGCTTTAGGGTGAATTTAAGGTTTTAGATCAACTATTAATGTTAAGGCTTTAAGAGTAAAGTCAAGAAGAGAATAGAAGTCTAATCGGTTGGATTGTGGCGAAAGGCCTACACTCACCTCACCTAACTTATGATTGCTTGATAGATGAAAGTGATAAAATCACTTGAGCAGGGATGGATTGTCAAGGACATCCTTCAATGAGATATGAGTGGTAAGCGAGGCTTAACAAGTAAGCCTTGGGGTGTATGCTTGGCTCCAAGTGGATATTGACAATGAGATGGAGTGTCACACAAGATAGGGTCCGGACTCCAAGAAGAAAGGAGAGCCACACCTAGTGGATGTGAGCACTATACAAGTTAAAGGGGGAACTCTTACGTAGTAGAGGGTGGGTTTTCCCAAAGTTAGGTCTCATGAGATGGGAGCTTTCACATAGTTGAGTTAAGGTTCCTAGTAGCAATCTCCATATCCTATGAACTAAGACATGCTTGAGAAGTATCTCATAGTGTTCTAAAGCATAATTAAACTAAAATTTACTTAATAAAATATCTCATAGTGTTCAAGAATATAAGTGGACTTAGACATGCTTAAGGTAGTATCTCATAGTGTTCAAAGTAGAATAAGTGTTTAGACATGCTTAAGTAAGTATTTCATAGTATCGATGCTAATAGTGAACTTAGACATACTCAGGAAGTATCTCATAGGGTTCAACCTAATAATGAACTAAGATGTGCTTAAGAGGGTACCTCATCGTGTTCTAGATTTAAAGAGAGGAACTATGTTCCAAACCAAGAACTGTTAGTATGGGGACCTAAAGGTAGTACTTAGTATGTATAATATTATGGGGTGCTATCCATGCATTGCCCAAGTATGACTTAGGGTTATTAAAGAGAAGTTTTGAGATAGGATTGTGCTAGAGTTTCCCTTCCTAGTTATAGTTGACTAAAGGTGAGAGATTCTGTTAGTTATGAGAGTGAACCTCATAATGAGGCCAAAGAAGCGTGAATATGACTAGGATGACTTCAAGGCTATACCTAGTGTGAAGGGTGGTATGGGATGCCTTTCATGAATTGCACAAGTTTGTCTTCAGGTTACTTAGAAGTATGATACCCTTATGGCAAACAAAAGCTTAAGGGTTGACCATGTATGTAGACTATGATTAAAATGACCAAAAAGGGATACTTGGCGCTTGGGTTGTATTATGGGATGCTATTCTTGCTTTGCACATGTATGCTTTTGAGGTTACTTGAGAATGGTTCTACTACGGTAAAGATGACTAAGTGTCTATTAGGTTCTTATTATTATGATTTTCCTCTTAGGCTCATTGACTATGTCTTAGGTTGACTTGTGTTTATATGATACTTATGTTGGAGACTATCTTTTGACCAGGACGTTATGTTGTGACTATGTTTTATCTCTTATGCTTATGTCGTATGTTGACTAACCATTTTGAGATGCTTTTATGATGTTCTGCTAGCTTTCATACTTGGTACATTTTGTACTAACGCATATTTCCTACATTCTAACCATGCAAATGTAGGGTTGAGGAGATTGAGTTGCTTTGAAGGCTAGGTTTCCAAGGATCAGGAAGAGTTGAAGAATTGGTGAGTCCTCATAGCTTCGAAGGCCAACCCTTATTTCCTTTATGTCGTTGCTTTATGTTTTAGACTTTGTATGGGTTGTGTCCCAATGAATTTTATTCAAGAGTTATTAGATGGTTTAAGACAAAGATTTAGTACAAACTTTCATTTTCTTATGAAAATGTTTTCGATTTTATGGGCTTAAAGAAGTTTTAAATTTTCCATACTTTTCTATTACCTATGTTATGATGCTAAGGGCTTGTATTAGACCACTTTGGTGTCGAGTACGCCATGTTAAGTCTAGGGGTTACCCCTGAGTCATTACAAATTTGGTATCAGAGCACAAGGTTTTATAATGGTTCTAGGACTGTCTAAAACCACGTCTAGTAGAGTCTTTTCATAAATGTGAAGCGCGCCACATTTATGAATAGCAAGCTATTGTATGATTAAGAAATCTCAGTTCCTTATTCTCCAAGTTGTGCCATAGATCTATATGCTCTCTCTCTCTTATCCCTTATCTAATGGTCTTTAGGATGTAAGTATTAGATGGGTTTATGCTACAAGGAGTGAGGGCGAAATGTTGGTTGTGATGCCAATTATGGCTATGTGACTTGAGAGATATGGGATGATAGATTGTGATGTTATCCTTAGTATGAGTTATGCTTTATTATTGCCTTAAGTTGTTTAGAAGAATTTGGGTAGGATTACTTCCAAGGGGGGAGATAGTGTGCCTACCTAGCAAGGTGATTGTGAGGTTATGTTTAGTTTTTGGTACAACCTGATTTAGCCATGATGAGTTTTGAACAATGATGATAGATTGGTTGAATAGGGCATTTAAGTAATGCCTACATAGGCTGAGTGAATAGACTCATCTAACAAGGGTAGAAGTGTAATTCACCATAGTTTAGAATTATCTTGGGTGATGGATGTAAAAGCTTAAGTGATGACTTTCTCCGTCCTTAGAATTGAAAGATGTGATGCTTAAAAGAGTTTGTATAGGCTTACTCACAAGTGGGGGATAATGTGCTTAGATAATAATGTCATTGACTGTCCTTGATGTTCATGAGTTAGGTTTTCTTGATTTTCTCACCTCAAGAGGTGTAGTGAGTTTGAGGTGTTTAGTCCCGGTTTGTTAGGCTCATGTGAGATTTTGAGTGGTGTAAGTAAGGTTGCTTGTGAGCTATAATTGCTTAGTGAGAACCTCTCTAATTTAGAAGTACTGGTAGAGGTCTTAGACAGAAATTGGTTACGAGTGCTACTTGGGAGGCCAAGGGCCAATGAGATGTCCCAATGTCCTCATCCTTTCCTTCTTCTCCTATTTAAGCTTGAGGTGATGGGTTCCTCTTGGTTTGCTTTTATGTGAAGTCATGTGTGAATAGTATGTTTCCATGATTTTCTTATGTGATGCATGTTCATGAAAATGCTTAGGTCTTAATATAAATGGCTTATATGCATTGTTTCCTCATGTTGTGGTGCATTTGAGTAGATTTGCATATAGACTTCATAAGTTGTTTATGAGCATGCCTTAGTTTTGGAATTGAATGATTCCTCCTTGAGTAGATGCTTTTTCAGAGTAAATTGCATTTAGGATCCATGTGCGTGTGTGTTGAGCATGCTTTAGTTAGAAGATGTTAGTTCCTTCTTTAAAAGAGTAGATATAGAATTTGATGCATTTTTTTTTATTGGTAGAAATAGTTCCTACTCCCTTGAGTTGCAATGAAAGAGTTTAGTTTTGAATTGAAGTTTTCTTGCTTGGTTGTGTGCATTTAGATGTACTGCATGCATAATGGGCTACTAAGTTAGATTTTTGACTTTAAGAACTGTTTAAAATGTCATTCGAGGACGAATGTTCCCTAGTGGGGGATATTGTAACACCCCAGAATTTTGTGAGTTGAACTAGTGCGTTCTAGAGCCTTCGGTAAGAAGTTTGGAGTGTTATATGAGGATTAAAATGAAAAGAAATGGTTCCCGTACTTAGAGTAGGGGTTTTAGGGGTTAAACGTCCCGGTATGAACTCGCAAGGACAACCCAAAGGGTCCTTGAGGAGGACCCCAAAACAGCCCCCAAAATAGTCCCTAAAAAAATATTTTGTGACCTACGGATGGCCATTCACGGCCAGTAAATCAGATCTCCCCCCGTAGGTCATGGGTGTAGGTCAAGACCTGAGTTGCCTGGAACATTTAGACCTCAGACAACAACCACGAGACCAAATCACAGACAGTAGTCCCATACATGGTCCGTGGATGGGTGGGCGTGAGGCATGAGCAGTTTTCAGCTTTTAGTTTTTAGTTGAGTGCTTAGGGGTTAAATTGTTATTAATTAAAGGTTAATGTTGGTCGGTTAATAGATTATTTAACCACCTATATAAGCTTAAATAAACCCTAAACTAATCATTATAACTCATTCATCTAAAGACCCCAAAACTCTCTCCAAAAATCATCTCTCTAGAATACAAGAAGAAGAAGAAGAAGAAGAAGAAGTAGAAGTAGAAGAAGAAGAAGAAGAAGAAAAAGAAGAAGTAGAAGTAGAAGAAGAAGGACAAGAAGAAGAAGAAGAAGAAGAAGAGAACAGAAGAGGGCAGCACCTTAGGGCGATTTTCCCCATTGATTCGAACATTTTTTAGGGCTTTTATTGAAGTATGTGAAGCTTAATCATCTATGGGTTCTTCCACCCAAAGTACCCCTATTGTTTTCCCACTTGTGAAATCAAAAACCCAATTCTACCTAGGGTTATGCTTGCATTGTGCGTAGCATTTGGATGTTCTTCCAATCTAGTGGATATCACCCAACTATAATTGATTTAGCTTTGTATAATGATATTATGATGATTTCTATGGTAAAACCTAAACTAAATTGATGAATGTGGCCTTTGTGGGTTTATGCCATTAGAGGCAAAGTTGAAGGTTCATATGTGATATGCCTAAATCAATGTTATGTGTTGTAATTGATCAAAGTTAGAATCATATAATCATGAATTGAAATAGACTCTACTGTATATGATTGATCTTGACCTGTAAAGCTAGAATTGAACCTTTATGATCAATTAGGACTAGAATCACCTAGTAATGAGAGATGTGATCAAATTACCTTGAAATTTAGGTATAAGGAAGAGATTAAGGAAGGAACCTTGAGAGTATGGTTTGTGATCATGATAGTTAGGGCTTTAGGGTGTAGCTAAGGTGATCAACTATTAATGTTAAGGCTTTAAGAGTAAAGTCAAGAAGACAACAGAAGTCTAATAGGTTAGATTATGGTGAAAGGCCATTACTCACCTAACCTACCTTATGAATGCTTGATAGATGAAAGTGATAGAATCACTTGAGCATGGATGGATTGTCAAGGACATCCTTCAATGAGATATGAGTGTTAAGCAAGGCCTAACAAGTAAACCTTAGGGTGTATGCTTGTCTATAAGTGGATATTAAAAATGAGATGGAGTGTCACCCAAGATAAGGTCCGGACACAAAGAAAAAAGGAGAGCCACACCTAGTTGATGCGAGGACTATCCAAGTTAAAGGGGGAACTCCTACGTACTAGAGTGTGGATTTTCCCAAAGTTAGGTCTCATGAGATGGGAGCTTTCACATAGTTGAGTTAAGGTTCCTAGTAGCAATCTCCATATCCTATGAACTAAGACATACCTGAAAAGCATCTCATAGTGTTCTAAAGCATAATTGAAATAAGACATACTCAATAAAGTACCTCATAGTGTTCAAGAATATAAGTGGACTTAGACATGCTTAAGGTAGTAACTCATAGGGTCCATGTGAAGAATGAACTTAGACATACTTAAAAGAGTATCTCATAGTGTTCAAAGTAGAAAAGAGGTTTAGATATGCTTAAGTAAGTATCTCTTAGTATCCATGCTAATAGTGAACTTAGACATAGTAAAGGAAGTATCTCATAGGGTTCAACCTAATAATGAACTAAGATGTACTTAAGAGGGTACCTCATAGTGTTCTAGAGTTAAAGAGATGAACTAGGTTCCAAACCAAGAAGTGTTAGTATGAGGACCTAAAGGTAGTACTTAGTATGTATAGAATTATGGGGTGCTATGCATGCATTGCACAAGTATGACTTAGGGTCATTAAAGAGAAGTCTTCATATAGAATTGTGATAGAGTTTCCCTTCCTTGTTATAGTTGACTAAAGGTGAGAGATTCCCTTAGTTATGAGAGTTAAGCTAATAATGAGGTCAAAGTAGGGTGAATATGACTAGGATGACTTCAAGGCTACCCTTAGTGTGAAGGGTAGTATGGGATGCCTTTCATGCATTGCATAAGTATGTCTTGAGGTTACTTAGAAGTATGATACCCTTATGCCATAGAGAAGCTTAAGCGTTGACCATGTAATTAGACTATGATTAACATGACCAAAAAGGGATACTTGGCTTAGGTGTTATAATAGGACGCTAATCTTGCTTTGCACATGTATGCTTTTGTGGTTACTTGAGAATGGTGCTACTACGGTAAAGATGACTAAGTGTCTATTTGGTTCATATTATTATGAATTATCTCTTATGCTCATGGACTATGTCTTAGGTTGACTTGTGTTTATATGGTGCTTATGTTGGAGACTATGCTATGACCATGATGTTATGTTGTGACTATTTTTATCTCTTATGCTTATATCTTATGTTGAGTAACCATTTTGACATGCTCTTATGATGTTGTGCTTTCTTTCATACTTGATACATTTTGTAGTAAATCATATTGCCTACATTCTAACCAAATATAGGGTTGAGGAGATTGAGTTGCTTTGAAGGCTAGGTTTCCAAGGATCAAGAAGAGTTTAAGAATTGGTGAGTCCTCATAGTTCGAGGATGAACCATTATTTCCTTTATGTCATTTCTGTATGTTTTAGACTTTGTATGGGCTGCATCCCAATGAATTTTATACAAGAGTTATTAGATGGTTTGAGACAAAGATTTAGTAAAGACTTCTGTTTTCTTTTGAAAATGTTTTTGATTGTATGGTCTTAAAGAAGTTTTAAATTTTCCATACTTTTATATTACCTATGTTATATTGCTAAGGGCTTGTATTAGACCCCTTCGGGGTCGAGTACGCCATGTTATGTCTAGGGGGGTACCCCTGGGTTGTGACATCTTTTGTGGTCAACCTTATGAGATTTGTGAACCTTTCTTGGCACATTTTGAGCCTTACCCCTTTTCTGGAGAGAAACTTGAGAAATTGTGAGCTCTCTCTACCCATTCACCCATAAATTTATTCAAGTATGGTTTATTTGAATAGGCAACTTAGGCCAAAATCCTAAGTTGGGGTGTGGTGAAAAGAGAAGAAAAGTCAAGAATTGTGAGAAAATGCCCTTCGTGTGATTGATTTGAAAAAGATGGAACCTCTCCATATAAAAAATGAGAGAAAAGAGAAAAGGAAGTGAAAAAGATGAAAGAAATGAAAAAGACGAAAACAGTTGTGAAATAAAGTGGTGAAAATTATAAAAGAAATGGGGTATCCGGTGGTTCATATGAGTTGAATAATGGAGTGGGTTATGAGCATGTTTGACATTATTAAGAAAAGAAGGAAAGTGATGTTCAGACCATACTTCATGAAGGTAGAAGCTACTAAGACTAAATGACCATACTTTTACACTTTGCCCCATTACAAGCCTTGAAAAGACCTTTGTGATCTTGAGTGAGCTAAATTGAATGTCGATTGGAAAAAAAGGCAAACATATGGGTGAAGTCATGAATGTGTTCATCTTTTAAGTATGAGCGTTGTATCTGATTCCAGAACTTCAAATTATTGAGAAATTTTGTGTGAATATGGAATCATCTTCGTTGTGAGGGCATTTACCTTTGTTGAGCTTGAACTTGCATTGGAAACAGGTATTGTGAACTTGAGCAACTTGGACAATGGTGAGTCACAATTTGAATCTTTGAGTGCACAATTGATCTTTGTTTGTGTAATTTGAACCTTGTTGTGTGCATTTATGTTGTCCTATGCAACACTATTTGCAGACATCCTTATTGGACTATTAATCTTGATTTTTACTTGAGGACAAGCAAAAGTTTAAGTTGGGGATGTTGATGAGTTTGAGATTTGAACTCATTTAGGGGTTGCTTTGATAGTTTTAGTGTCCTCAAATGCCTAATTTATGGTATAAACTGATGTTAAAGCCTTGATTTTCAGGTATGTGGACTAGGGGGCAAAGCAAGGACACTAACAGAAAAAAAAAAACAAGCTGAAGAAATGGAGAAAAGCAATCTTGGTAATCGCCAAGATCACTTGGCGAACCACCGAGTGGCTCTTCAGTCGGCTTAAAATTCCAACGTGCCAGCCCTAAAGGAAGAAATCAAGTTGGCGACAGAGAAGGGGCAGTCGGTGAATCGCCGATCAGTTCTGCGATGACAAGATGGATCGCCCAAATGTTACAGGACTTAAGGATGCTGAGAACTAATGCATAACGGCTATAGAAGAGAGAAAATAGTGGGTCGCCGAAGCACTCATCGACCCCAACTTACCTCGCCTAATGGCCTTTCGTGGCTAAATTTTGAGAAACTATAAATTGGATTTTAAATGTAATTTTAAGGGATCTTTTTTGGAACTTTTCTAGAGTCCTCTCTCGGATATTACAGTTCCCATTCTAGATTTAGAGTTCTCTCTAGATTTTTGACTTCTAATTGTAAAATTTTGTAAGATTTGGAAAGTGGGATTTTGAATTTCATCTTTGGAAATCATAGTAAAGGCTTGAAGACTCTTACCCATACCATGGCTAATGCATTTGGTAACTGTTTCTGTATTTTTATGGTGTGTGGCTAAAACCCCAATTCTCGGGGTGTGATTATGTGATTATGAGTTGAATTAGCTTATGGGTATTGCTTATTACTAATTTAAAATGTTATATTGAAGTGTTTTTAATCATTTGCTATGTTTTTATTTATGAATTGTAGTTCTTACTTTGAGTTCTTAGCTTGCTTGAGAAAGATGTTTTTGAACCGAAGCTTGCGATTAATGATTTGTAGGTGTTGGGTTGATGTGGGTTCAGCTCGGAAGAGTGAATCCAAAACAAAATACTACCCATCTTGCGAGAGAGAGGATGTATTAAGGTTGTGGGTTGTTCTTATTTGTTAAGCTTGTTGATGTTCGAGAGAAATCACTTGAATCGAAGTAGTTGTTAGAGAGAAAAATTATTTCACTCATAGCCCAGCTTACCCACTGATATTTAACTATTTTTTAGTAGTTTCAATTACCCATATAGCGAAATTTGCCAATAATCAATCACATCCCGAAAATTTCTCTGTAAATTGTTATTTCAATTTTGCGTGACTGTGTAGCTGATAATTGCAAACCAAAATCGCCCCATCTGACATTTATTGTTACCCCTTTTGATTTGTTTACATGTCTTTTTCGATATTTTCTATTCCTATAGCTTATTAGACTACTTTTGTACTTCCTAATTGAGTTTGAACACGTACTGCTCCTTGTGGGTTCAACCCTAACTCTTCGTTGGGTTTTATACTACTTAGCAATCATTTACACCTAGAATTGGATGATGTGTTCTTGAAACGTTAATCATATATAAAAAAATCAAGAAATTGAGGCATGGTGAACTTTTTACCCGATCAAAATAGGGCATATTTCTCGTTGTCGCCCATGTTATGATATTCTCCTCGGTCGGTTTATTGTTTTCATCTTAATTTATGACCTAATATAAATAAACCCACTTCATTTTTTTCATGTATGGTCAAAGTTATATAAGATATTAATAAATTATGAATTTGCTCCATTAATCACCAACTAAGTAAATTAATTATTTAATAAATACTTGGCAATTAAAAAACTATAGTTATCAAATAGTTCAAAATTCACAATCCAACTTAACCCACTAATCAAACATGACTCGGGCCACAATCGGTAGGGGTAAAATGGAAGTTTTATAAAATTTTCTAAAAATATCATTTTGGATCATTACATTAGGTTGCTACCAATTAAAGTATTCTTATTATGAAAATATTATCGTGATTTCAATGGTTTTTATTAAGTGTATTCTACGCATTGATTATGTTATGAAATGATGGTTATTTCAAGGAGCTATTCTTATAATTTTTTAATCTTTATGATTGAATTGGTATTACTAGATTCTTACCATTTCCAAGACTTTGATATGAATATGATATGATTCTATATATTTTCCGCTGGGTGTTTACTTCTCGACGAGTAGGATGGGGTGATTCCCAAGTCCTTGAACTATGTGCCCATGTAGGATTGTCCCGATTGGAAGTTAGCTAGTGAATTCCCCTAATCTTAAAAATACGGTCCTTACTTTGGAAAGTAGAACACTTATTTCTTTTGTGTTGGGGCATAACGCAGAACTCCATGTCATGGCTCACATGGTTTATGTCAATTAACGGTAAACCTCCCACAAAAGATATGATTTCTTACTTAGTTTATGTTTTATACATATGTCATGACTTTCTTATTGGATTTACCTTCTTTCATGTTTTACGAACTAAGCTTATCTAATTGATATGTTTTACTTGGTCATGCACTATCATGTTTCGATCATATCATATTATCACATTTATACTCATGTATCATTCCCCATATTCAGTACATTACAAGTACAAACACATATATATCTTCTACCTATATTGTTTCATAATAAATGTTCTGATATTCCTCTATACAGCCGTGGTTAGTGGATTAATTTGCATTTTCTTAGTAGTTTAATGAGTCCTTATTGTTTGAGGGTATGGCCACTTTACCAAATATATGTTCTCTCAATCATTTCATTTTCCATACTATTTTCTGAGCCACAGCTTATCCTAGCAATACCTATGAATTAGTAGAGGCTTATTTCAAATATAGTAGATATTTTCTTATTAAATCATGTACTCTGATTTTGGTATCTTATACCATTTAGATTTTGAGAATTATATTCTGCTTTTATTCTTTATTTTATAATGATGTTTCTCTTAGAGTCATGTTTATGTCAAGTTGTCTGTTTAAAGTTTCACTAGTTCTCATTTGGCATGTCACATTTAGGGGTATTTTGAGTCGTCACAATGCATTATTCTGAAAAGAGTCATAATAATACCATAAGTAAATCATAAGTCTTTTGTGGGAGACACTGTTAACGAACATAAACTGTATGGATGTAACGTGGCGTGTAGTGTACTACTCCTACAATGAAAAAAGAGTGTCGTATTTGACATTGTAAGGAACATAGCATGAGTTTGTGTGGTTTCACTAGATAGAGTTATGTCAGACTAAGTCTTCAGGGGCGCTTAGTTATGGGACAAGGGGATTGCTTCAATAGAACTTTGCCTCTACTAATGGGTAAGCCCACGTCCCAAAGTCCATTTGGTGCCAAGTAAACTCCAAATAGAAAAAAATACATAATCATATCATATTCATATCACAATCTTTGAAATGATAAGAATCTAGTAATACCAAATCATTCAAAACCTCATATCATAAAAATAACTCCTTCAATATCATGATTTCATAACATACTCATAAGATACACTTATCTAAATCATATTAATTATGATCATCTTTCATAATGAGAAGTACATTAAGAGGAAACATTTGATTTCACAAAACTATATTGGGTCATTTATGTGGTTTTGCATGTTTTTAGCATTTTCCCCTTCTAGTGGCTTCCTTCTAGATTTTTTGTGATGTTGGGTTAGGTGGCATGATTCTTGAGGTGTTTGGTTGGGTTGGGTATGAGTTTTTGAGTTTGGAAGATTTTAGCTTGAAAGAAATAACTTTAGTCAACATCTGGAGATTCAAGCATCAGATCTTAACCCCACTAGTTCCATCAGCTCCAGAAGGGCTATTTTGGTCTAGTGTGATGATCGGCTTAGATTTTGAGGCTTCCGTTTTGAGTTGGTGCAACTAGGTATTTAAGTTTTAGAGTTTTGCCTAAAGGTTTATGTTGGTTAGCTTTCTTGGTAAACATGCTCAGAATTAATTTTATTCAATGCGGTTAGTTCCGTAATGTCGAGTTTGGTTGAGAATAACCTTTGGTTTACTTCTCCAGGCTACTAGGCTGAGTTTTTAGCTTTTGGTGTTTTGTTTTTGTTTCATTGTAAATTGTTGACTTTGGTTGACATTTTGATGAAACAACTTCGAATGGGTATTTAATTGATTTTGTAGAGTTTGAAATGTTGTTTCCAAGTGGTTTTCACATTTGGTTTTCATCGTTTGGTCTCTAGATTAATTCCGAGGATTTTCTTGAAGTTTTGGACACTTAGCCCATTTCCTTAAATTTATGCGATGGCTTAAACAAACTCTTGATCGCTTAAGTTAAGTCCACTTAAGTGACCAAGAAACCGCTTAAGAGAAAGGCACCATAGTGGCGGTGGTCGCTATAGCGACCCACCCTTTCCATTTCTTAAGGCAACTTAAGCAACCAAGTGGTTGTTTAAATGAACGGGGCCTCTTATGTGGGCTTTGCTTTTGCAAACATTTTGCCGCTTAAGAAAAGTCTGCTTTAGCGAACATCTGTTGGCTATAGAAAATATCACTAATTTAAAATCCCTATTCTTTTATCTTTAATTATTCAAACCATAATAACTTGAGCTAGGAAGTTTCATTTTGCGTGATTCAAGCTCGTAAATGAGTTTTGATCCTTATTGGACTCAATTTGGGATCCTTGTTTTTGGTCCCACATTCGTGTTTTAACTTTATTTTTGGGTCCATCTCCAATTAAGGCAACTTTGGTGTCTAAATGTATGTGTTGGTGCTCTGATAAATCATTTTTCCAGTGTGGCGGTGATCAAAGGTGATGACAAGAGGATTAATCCATTTTAGATGCTTTGGAGCGCACGTGTTCGGCTTCGAGGTACGCTACGGTCTACTTGTTCTTTGATTGAGCTTTCTAAGATGATGTTTAGCAATTATTGCATGTTATTTTGGACTGCGTGTAGCACATTTAGGTCTATCTCCCTTAATCTTATTTTCTTGATTCCAGCTTGAACCTTAGCTTAGTTAGAGTTTTGATATCATTAGTTTAGGTTAGAGATTCTTCGTTTGGGGCTTATTTTAACACTATTAATACTTCTAAGTTGTTTGAACCTTATTTGTACTCTGTGTGATTATTACTTTAGAATGAGCTTTTGCGCATCCCTAGTTTTATGGTTTCCTGTTGGTGAGTATTTCTCTGGGTTGGTTCGTTCCACTATAGCAGGAAGTGTGAGGTGGTTTCTGTTTCTTAGGATTCACTTTGTTTAGGCTTGTTATTGTGATGAGGTTCTTATCCCTTAGTTAGTTTTGGACCCTTAAGTGCTTATTTTTGCTTTAGGATAGATGTAGTTGTGCTTATACCCTATTTTGGAGTACCTACGGGTGGAGGAAGTGATTTTTGTGTTCTCATTCGATTGTCGAGGAACAACAGGATCCCAAGTTTTTTTCCATTCTCTACGAGTGAGATTGTTGTTATTTATCTTATTTGTGACTGTGAGTGTGTTGTTTGGATACAAGTTATGGCATGCATTGTATTGGTTATTCATGCTCATGTGACTAGTAGTACGACACGGTGTATGCATTGGTTCTCAACATACGTTAGAGAAAGTTGGGTTCTTGCCCGATTAATGTTAAAACTAATCTTTTATAGTGGCCGTACTACCTTTATATTTTTACAAGTAGACTTGAGGTTTAGAGGCATCTGGGATGCGCTCATTTATTTTAACATAACAGAGGCATCTAGGATGCAATAACTTTTGCAGACTTTGAGACTTTAGGGAAGCACTAATTTTAACTTTACTAGTTGAGGAATTGTATCTCCTTTCTTATTATTGATGTTATGATGATGATTATCTCCATTCACGCTGATGGGGCAGAAAGTCCTGGATCGGGACCATGTAGGTATATATGGACACTCCGGAGTCCCCGAAGGATTCCTCTATCCATGTTACCCACTAAACATGAGAAGGGAGGTACGCATCGGTCCTACTACGCTATCAGGAACTCAGGGGTAGGTATATATACCTTGGCAGTATTGGTGCTGCTGATTTTTATTGCATAATTCACATTCATCATGCATCTCCTATCACCAGTATAATGGATTAGTGTTTGTACTTGTTGGTCATATGGGCGATCGTATGGGTTTAGTTTCTTGTTGTGTACCTTCTAAGGACATTGGGGCTTGGAAAGTTATAGTTTGACTAATTACTAACTTGTGGCCGTATGGAGGGTGGTCCTTTGTTTCAAAATGGGTACTTCCATTGTTCCCCTTTTGTTGTTACTTTTGTGCAGCTTTTTGCTTGGCTCATCCTTTGAGGTTTTTATTTGTATTTGTTGGTTGCTCCTATTAATGTACTTTTGGCTAGTTTTTCCCCTTAGTAGATCTTTGTCCTGTTTAGGTTGATAGGCTAGCACATCACGGTCCATCCATTATATCCTATATATGTTTCCTTTACCCTATATTCCTTACTTCAGCTAACTCTTTTATGATATTCTTGTTGTTCCCTTGGTAATGTATGATATATTCTTCTTTCTTACCTATTGCTTATGATTTCTTTATTTGTGCAGCTTAGTCAGCCTATGCGGAATGAGTGCCACTTATTGATATTGATACTACACTAATGTACACTTTAGATAATCGTATGAGCTCTCGCCACTGATTTGGGCTCATGTGGAGAAGCTAATGGATTTGGAGATTTGGGTAAGCTCCTACCGTTTGAAGTTGCCTCGCTTTTCCTCTGTTTTGGACAAGACTAGACTTTACTTTGGTTACAGAGACAATTTTATATTATTGTATTGTTATTGTACTTTTGTTTGGATAGTTTTTTCAATATTGGTTAAAACCATATCTTTGATTGGTTTTTGTATTGGTTTCATTCTTTCGTTTCCTTTTCTTTTTATTATTGTCTACAATTCTTTTCTTCTCTGCAATAGCAAGATGCTTCTAGTTTCTTTCTATGGGTTAGGATTACCTACTTGTGGAACGTAATAAGTGCAATCACAACCTATATTTTTGGGTCGTGACAGATTGGTCAGAGCTTTAGGTTTGCCAGTATCACCGGTACACAAGAAAATTTTTAGTAAAGTCATGCGGATCGGTGTGGAGACATATATATCCTGTCTTTTGGAGGCTATATGTAATTCTTAGGAAGCTCCATCCATGATTCCTTATTGTGTGAAACTTCTATATTCGACCTTTAAAATGACTTGTTTAAAATCCGCTCTCTCTTAGATGAATAGAACGAGGCTTTCTATGGACGTCATAGATGTTCAGCAGCAGTTTGAGGGTCTAGGGGAAGACCAGATTATGGTAGAGTTAGTGGTGGACTTGACTCTTCGAGACATCCTAATGGGGTTAAAGGTCTGTTCGAAGGTACACCACAGATTGGTGTGGCTCTGGTTTCAACGTGTGGTTCACATGCTAGAATTGAGATGGTAGATTGCCAGCATGATTCCTTATCCATTTCAGAGTATGTGATCAATTTTCTCAAGTGGGCCACACATTCTCTGACATGGTCTATCATAGGGCAGAACATGACTTAGCAGTTTGTTTAAGGTCTGACTTTGCCACTCCATCTAGCATCTGACCACTTGGTAGCAGCTTGGTCTACTTTTCCACAGGTGGTTCATAATGCAATGGTTGTGGAGTAGGTATGTATTGAAACTTAGTCTGGTAGCGATAAAAGGTCGCGTCGTTAGCAAAGTGGTGATAGGACTTCATTCAGAGGTTGGTACCATCCTAGTGACTATGATCCTCACTCTCAAACAAGTGAGTTTACGGTTTGAGTACCTTAGGTACTAGGTGGTTTTGTCGTAGGTTATGGTATCTATGGTGCAAAAAGTTCTTGACACGCTTCTCACGGTATGCATTCTAAGTATTCTGGTTCTAGGGTTAATTTTTGTTCACTCGGGTCATCTTAATAGTACTATGTTTATAAGAAGTGTTAAACATGAAGAGAGTTGACACATTTTTCTAGGGAGTGCCCTACATTTACGCATCACTGACGACAAGCTCGTCAGGTTCAGTCCCCTAGGGCCAAGTGCAATCAGCTAGAGGTGGTTCTTCTACAGGTAGGCCATGGGCCGAGGTTCTAGGTTCGCTATTTTATTTGTCATCTTGTGGTTCTTTTATCCTTGATTGATTTTATTTTTTGAATTTGGGGTTTTCATGCCCATACATGGCTTTGTGACTTGGTGTCTACTTGTTATCTGTGGTCAAATCCAAATTTGATACTCTGTGTTGATGTTTATTTCCCCCGTATCTAATTTCTTTTAGTAGCAGGTTGTTTTGGCATCGTTGGTTTGCTTTAAGTAGTTTTGGAGTAGAACCTTGTGCCTTTATGCTTAAATTTCTTCCTCACGGTTGGTTCTTTTATTGTTCTTTACTTGTTGGCTTATCATAGATTGTTATCTTTCTCATCTGATGTGATCTAGTTAGTTCGTATGAGGTTGGCTACGATAAGATTTGTGTGAGGGGGAGGTCTGATCTTTGGTGGCTTTAGTTAAAACTCATTTTTAATATATTCCTTTCCCTTGGCATAATCCTATTTTATGTTCCTTGGTTGTAAGGTTGGGGTTTTTCTCGAGCTGTTCTTTTTGAAATGTCTCTTCTTGGTGAGACCGTGTGGTTTGGAGTTTAAATGTTGCAGAATGTTCTATGTATTGTGATTGCTTAGTTAGGGCATTCCATGAAATGTTTTTGTGTGGTTAGGAAGGACTATTGACCAATGCACTTATGTTCTATTGGTAGCGAGCGATGTGGGATATATTTTGAGTGAGGGTGTCTACATTGTTGATTATTTATTCATCCAGTCAAATTTTGGGCACATTTGCCATTCATGGTTTCCTGACATTTAGTTATCAATGTTCGGGTTCTTGGTTTTGGGAATGTTATACACTCTAAGTAAGAATACTACATTTCATGGTGATTCTTGATTTATACCTTTGTTCATTTGGGGTTTCGCGTGGGTTTTGTCGAGGGTTGGAGAAGTTAGGCTTATGATTTGGGGTATGTGTGGTGGCGTTCATTGACAACTTCTAAGCTTTGGTTCTTCTTGAAATTATGATCTACAAGAAAGTCTCACCTTCAAGATTGTAACGCCCCGAGGCTACCCCTGGACGTTAACACGAGACCTAGGATCACGACTGACCTTAAGATAACCCTGAGTTAGCATGTCATAAGCAACTGAATATTCTATAACAATTAAGACAGATGCGGAAGCTAAATCATGACAAAACTTAATAGTGGGGAATACCCAAACTGATCTGAATATATAAAACTATGGGTTTAATAACAACTTAATAATCAAAATCAATGACTAAAGCTGAATCTAAACTGTCTAAAATAAGCCTCTAACTGAGTAGAGCTGCTGGGACATGCCCCCAGCTAACTCTAGCAAAACTGAAACTAAAATGAAAGACTGAATATAGATGACCTTAAGATAACCCTGAGTTAGCATGTCATAAGCAACTGAATATTCTATAACAATTAAGACAGATGCGGAAGCTAAATCATGACAAAACTTAATAGTGGGGAATACCCAAACTGATCTGAATATATAAAACTATGGGTTTAATAACAACTTAATAATCAAAATCAATGACTAAAGCTGAATCTAAACTGTCTAAAATAAGCCTCTAACTGAGTAGAGCTGCTGGGACATGCCCCCAGCTAACTCTAGCAAATACTGAAACTGAAATCAAGACTAAAAATGGAAAACATTTCTATTATCCTCTAAGAATGAGGACTTACCACTGAAGTTGCTGAACTGGAGATCGGGAACTGATCTATGCGTGATATGAATGTTGCGGACCTGAACCTACATCACGAGAAGATGTAGCACAGAGTATGCGTCAGTACTTGAAAGGTACTGAGCATGCATGATAGAATAAAGGTGAATAAAGCGATAAAGCAACGATATATTCTGAACATGATGAACATACTGAAGAGATACAGAATATGAACTAAACTGAATGCAATGACCAAGTACATAACATGCTGAAATATAATACTGAAATGTAATTGGGAACTTGGTCAGTGCACTAAAATCTAACTGTGGGAGATACTAATAACCGATACAAAACCACATGAGCTAAATGTGGAGTCTCATGTATACGCTCCATCGAGAGGACCCAATATACCCTACCATAGGTGTAGAGGCATGCCTGGCGTGATCACTAAAATGTAATGCCCATAGAGGGGACTTATAAACCTACGGAGGCACGGAGTTTTCGGACTGTTCGGGTATGCTGAACCCTAGTCCACTCGATCTAAGCCTACTCCCAACTAGAATGTATATAAACAATATTATGATTGAAATGTTGAAGTACTGGATAGCTCAATTACTGACATGCAAACTCTGAGAATGCAACAATTTTAACTGATAATGTGACATTCATAAACTGAAGCAGTTATTCCTATTTAAAGTGACCTAGCAAGTGTAATTGATAAACTAAACGAATCTATACAACTAGGGTTCAGAATTTCATGCAAGGAATTAAGCAACAATATGATAATCTGATTTGGATCATTCTAACAACTAAAACCCAAAAATTTCTAACATTCAAGAAACCCTAGATCTAGATAATAGTAAGGGAATAGAGATTCTAACTGAAATCTAGGGACCTAATGGGTGAAAGGAACACGCTAGTGAAATCCCACATACCTAGTGATGAAATTGATGGAGGAATACTTCGATTGCAGGGCTAGAACCGAAGGAAACCTTGTTGCGTTCTTGCAAAGCTTTGTTGACGCTTTCTCCTCTCTAGTTCTAAGTTAGATCGATTATTTGGAGAATGAATTGAATAAGGTAAATTCTAATTTAATTTCTATGCTAAAAATGACCAAAACCACGTATTTTAGGTGTTAAACGACGTAGTTTAGTGGTCCAACACATAGGGAAAAGACAAATGACCCCTGACTTAAAAGCTGTCTGGGCCAACCAACGGACTGACCGACAGTCCATGGACTGATCCACAGTCAATCCTGTCAACCGTCGACAAGCTTAAGAGAAGGAGTTATGGGCCCAGGACCACGGGCCATGGTCTGACCTATGGTCCGTAGGTCCGGCCGTGGGTCGAACCTTATACATATTTTATGTATTTTTATTCTGGGAGGGGCTGCACCTGGCCATCCACAGACCCCA